>NW_022145599.1:2717676-2795176 GCF_000002235.5 Strongylocentrotus purpuratus | reverse complement strand
TGTGCTATCAATCGGTCAATTTGTAGAAGGATATATCTTCATTTAGCTCTACTCTGAAAAATAACAGTTCACCTCGGGAGTGCGAAACCAGAATTAGGAATAATCAGAAATCAAGCTTTTTGGTTGGAAGCAATATAATATGGAGAGTGATTTGGACTGACCATGTCTGTGTTTATTTATAAATGTTTCAAGTGCATTATACGGCAAGGAATCAATCTCTTTTATGAACCCGTGTTGTTTATGTGACTTCAGAAATGATTGAAGAGGAAATAAAATGCCAGAAGTTACTCTCGATGACCACATATGTAACATTTATGGTCAATTTAGAAATAAAAAATACTTCAAGAAAAAGTGTTCATTCTCAAATCAATTTTACAAATATTGTATTGGTATGAAGATTGTATCTTTTTGATCGAGAATAGAGATGATCATTTATGTGGTATTTGAATGATCAGATATTTGAAAGCAAGGGAATAAGGAGTGATGTTTGAATATGATAAAACCTGAAAGTGAAGAACTTTGTGTACCTGACTTGACTTGTTTACTGTGACGACATCACACCTCCGTGGTGAACCTGAGAAGGCAGAGGGTTGGCTTGGAAGGAAGGAAATGAATTCCTCCCGTGGAAATTCACTAAAGCTTTGACAGTGATTGTGTGCAAGGACATCACTGTTATTGAAATGGAATCAGTAAGTGGCAATGGAGTGGTGGATTCTCTCTGTACCTGTCTCTATTTTGGAGCGAGTGTTTTGGGATGTACTACTTGCAGCCATCGCAATGCTTGTGCTGTGTCCCAAAACAGTTGAGTAAAACAACAGTGTCGTTTAAATGTATTTTGGGATTATTATTTTTTTTTGCCAAAGGAGGAAGAGAAGAAGAAAAGTAAGAAGAAGAGAGAAAAAGAGAAAGAAGAGGGAGGGAAAAGAAGAAAGAAAAATATAGAGAAGAAGAAGGAAAAATATAGAGAAGAAGAAGGAAAAATATAGAGAAGAAGAAGGAAAAATATAGAGAAGAAGAAGGAAAAATATAGAGAAGAAGAAGAAAGAAAAGAGAGAGAGAGAGAGAGAGAGAGAGAGATTGTGTGTGTGTGTGTGTGCGCGCGCAAATTAATAGATGTTTATAATAAAGCCTCTATTTCTTCACAATATCAGAGAGATTTATAAGCAAGGAAAATATAGATTATGTCACCATCCATCTTGTGATAGATAAACCTTTACACTTTCACATTGTGGAATTCATCATTTATATTACTCATAAAGTGTGTTTAAACTTCAGATTTAATCTGTTTGCGTGCAGAGTAATGAATTAGATTTCCTCCACTTAACAAATCGGTTTGACAAATGTCATATTGGAAAGATTTTGTTGAGTAAATGATGATGAAACTGTTCCTAAATTGCATAGATAGTAGTCAGCTGAGCCTTGTGACCTTCATGTGTATGCCATTTTCCTCTTCTTTCTCATTTAATTTGGCTGGCTGGCTAGCCACACAGTATATGTACATCTACCATATCCAATATTGCTTGTGCTTCTAATATCTGGTTATTTTATTATCTGGGGTAATGTATCAATTTACCGCCGTAGAGGATTACGAGGATAAGCAGAATTGATATTGATTACTGCTGTAATTAATTAGATTAGGGCTGTTTATCTAGTATCACAGGTTTGTGTTTTTACATACATGGAAGGAAAGCAAATTGTTACACTTTTTTTTCCTTCAAATTGCGCTTTTAAACTGCACTTTCACACACAAAGAGAAAAATATAATGGCATTCCACTTTTTGTGAGTACCGTATCCACATTGTCTCTCTATCTAAAACAAGGGTAAAACAGTACATGCAGAGTAAATGTAATCTAAATTGATGAAGAACTAGATGTTTGTACATGATCTGTCAAATTGAATCAAAGACAGCTACACATCAAGCAGAATCATATATTTTTGAGAATTGACAATTTAGAAATGGCAGATGCTTTAACCTGGGATTCAGACCTCAAAGTGCAGCTAAATCTTCGGACGGTAGTTTACTTCATTTTGCTCACTCTGCGTATATTCATCACGTTGATGTACTCTCCTGCAGTAATTGCTGGGACTCCCGTTTTCCAATTAAGGTTCAATTTGAGGTACTATCCTCGGTCAGTTGAGAGCAAAATTGGCTCGGTTTGGGTTTGGGTTTGTTGGCAAGGAGAGATTGAGGTTGCATATAAGCTGAGTGCTGTAGGGAGGTATGGTTGATGGGTCTGTCTTTCTCCACTGCTCGTAAGAAGAAGGATAAAAGAAGGAAGGATAAAAGAAGGAAGGATAGAAGGAAGATGAAGGATATTCCTGCAGAAGATGATGAGGTAGTGTGCATTGGAATATTATTTTTATGAAGAAGATGTACAGTAGTTCGTAGATGCTTTGTGATAACAGTTACTGTAATGAAAATAGTATAAAGTGTAAATGTTAGTCTCAGTATTTGTCAATTTGTTTAATGGAAAGTAATTCAATTAGTGTTTGTTGAAATGTACAATGTGTGTGTATTGGTGCACATTTCCTGTATATCAAAGGACATGTAATATAAATGCAACTTTATCTATTATTTTTGATGCAATTTAAAGATAAACTTGAGTACTGGTAATGCGATTGCATTGTGAAAGAAAAGGTGTGGAATGGATCAGAAAAGTTGATCATATAGCATGTAAGTATTGGTGTGTTCTGCAAGGTTCTAGAGTCATCAAAATTATCATAAATTTGGCAGAGTCTTGGTAAAGTAACAATCACTTACACAGATAGATGTATATGGGACAACACACATGGTGTCGGGGCTAGTACTACCCTGATTTCCTTATCTTTCTATGCTCATTACTCAGCCAGTATACATTTTCTTATTTGTAATCTTGAACATTCAGTGTAAGTTTCGTTAGATTCTGTGAGAATTCATTTTCTTTTTTTACCAGAACTCAAGTTTATCTTTAATGCTTGATACCATATGAATATTCAGTGTGCAGTTTTGCATTTTCCACTCCCCTTACCTGCTAAAACCATTAATTTGGTAAATGCTCTATTGGGTTTGATTAAGCCAGACCCTTTAACTTTGAGTTGTTAGGTATCATTCAGTTGATTAAGTAAAGGTACAGAGCCAGACAGAGCCAAGGTGCCGTATTGGAAAAATTAAATATGCTTATACATGGTAAAGTAGTGTTTTTTCATATAATTGATGGTCACAAGTTACAATGATATTTGACTGGTGTTATTGTATACATGTGAATGAAAATTAGAGGATATTTATTCATGTGCGTGTACATTTGTATGTTGAATGTGAAAGCCTGCTTACATGTACAATGTATGTATGCCTGGTGACCGGTCACCAAGTTTGCAGACATTTATCCCAAATAATATATAATGTCATTGTAAGCATTGTCCATGTTACTTCATTGTTTGTCGTGATTAAAGGATTAACCCATGTTATCATTGTTTATACTTACGTGTCAAAGTCATGAAGAAAATACAAGCTTTTATGAGTTCCCAAAATAATTCAAAATTTGTTGTTTAAACTGCCATTTAAGCAGAAGGTTGGTTAATACAACTGTTGAGACTTTTTACTCTGTAGAGTAACAGCAGTCATGTACTACTGTAAATGCTTTCAAATACCTTTTATTGACAATGTAATTTTGTTACTACGTGTACCTTGAACATGAACATATATCTCTGAATAATCTACTCCAGTATGCCGAGGACAGATTCCATTTGTTATATTAGTATAATTTGTCTGGGGTTGTAATAGATCTTATCAAATGACACGATGATTAGTAAATATTCTTTCATATTCATGCATTGTACATTTATGCCCAGTAATTGGTGTATTCTAAATTGATTTTGTGTCTGTCTGTTTGATATTTAGTTGATGAAAGACAAGAAGATCGTTGATGAGAAGCTGTCTGAGGTATCACTCACCTTGACTGAGGAGGAAGAGAAGAGCAAGGGGCTGATGAAACTCAAGGCTCGACATGAAACAAGCATTGGAGAACTGGAAGACAAGATGCGCAAGGATGAGAAGGTGAGAAGGTTAATAGGTTGTTCTAGAGATGAGATGGGTGGGATACAGGTATGTTGATTATTGGGGTTGTTATGATGATGGTGAAGGTGATGGTGAAGATGGTTATGGTGATGACTTTGTTGATGATAGTGGCAAAGATGATTATAATGAGGATGATTATGACTATTCTGATGACATGTCACATAGGACAAGATTAATTGACACAACATCAAGAAAAAGATGATGGTGATGATATTGATGACGACGACGACGACGTCGATAATGATGATAATGTTGATGATGTTGGTGATGATGATGATGATGATGATGATGATGATGATGATGATGATGATGATGATGATGATGATGATGATGATGATGATGATGATGATGATGATGGTGGTGATGGTGATGATGATGATGATGATGATGTTTATGATAATGGTGATGATAATGGTAATAATGTTGAAGATGATGATGGTGATGATGATAATGGTGATGATGATGATGATAATGGTGATGATGATGAAGATTACAATGAGCTTCCATAGAATTATAATGATAATTCTGACGTGTATCATGGCAGTAATGGACTACCAAGATAAAAATAACCCAATATTTGTACTTGTTTTCCAGCATCGTAATGACTTGGAGCGTCACAAGCGTAAGCTGGAAACGGAGACAGAAGACCTAAGGGAACAGCTCAATGAGCTTCGTCAAGAGATTGTAGAGCTGAGGGCGCTGCTCGCTAAGAAAGAAGATGAGCTCAATGCTGCCCTTGCTCGGTATGTAATTTTTATTAAACTAATACAAAAAGCTGTTATTGTTGTTTATAAGATGATGACGTGGATCCTAAGCAAATGATTGGTTGAAAGCATACATGTGACCAGGCATTTATTTTGCCTAACGCGTAATTTGACCGATCATTAGTAAAATCATCATTTTATAAAACAAATAATACACATCATTTTGTAAGGGGGATTAGTGAAATTACCCACACTTGGTAGCTTCAAATCTCTGTAGTCCAAACATACTCGGCTACTGCCTCGGGCGTGTTAGACTGTTCCAAAGGTACCTTGTGTGGGTAATTCTTACTAATGCGCTCACTGCATTATTTGTATAATAATTCAAGAAAATGATCTTGATCTTGAAGAGAGAGAGAAAGAGAGTATAGGAAAAGCAAGGTATATTGAGGAAATGACTTTTAAAGGGTAATCTGTTCAGTTACAAACGATTATGCTCCATTGGTCTTTGCATTTGTTGATGTGCGGAGACGCACACGTGCCTGTATACGTGCCTGTACACCCTGCATGATCATTGACAGGTGGTTATCTTATCAAATTAGCTCTCAATTAACATAAGAAAAAGGGGATCATGGGGGACCAACAGGCACCGATTAGGCAGTGTTTGCTATATAGAGGGTGCAAGTAGCTATAAGTAGTACAATGGGGCTTTAATGCCCTTCTGGCTCTTTCCAATAGATAGTATAATGTAAAATGGAATAATAATCATTACTGCCATTGTTGCTCCCCTGTAGCATTGAAGATGAGGTTAGTCAGAAGAACCAGCTTCAGAAGCAGGAGCGTGAGCTGCGTAACCAGCTGACGGAGCTCCAGGAGGATCTAGATGCTGAGAAGGAGGCACGCTCCAGGGCCGAGAAGAACAAGAGGGATCTCAATGAGGTCTGTCCGCATGCATTTTTACTTTACTTTTACTTTGCTAGGCAACATGAACACTTTTTACTTCTCAATTCTAAAACCGTTCAGGACCTCTTTTTGGGGGGCTCACATAATGCAGTACTACACAACAGTACGAAAATACTCTTCCCAGAGGACTGTACTTGCACTGGAAGAAGAAGAAGAAGATGTCATAGGAATAAGATTTGATACGTGACTTTACATCACTTAATATAATTTGAGACTGCATTCATAGTTTTAGGCTAAGATATATTGTCTCTTCATAATGCACTTAATTGAAGCAAGTGTCATTGATTGAAACAGTCAAACCTGTCTAATAATAATAATAATAATACTCAGTTTTTATATAGTGCTTATTACAATCACTAAGCGCTTCCAAACTTGGATATTATTACTCCAGCTTTAGCTGTGCTGCCATTACGGCGCTCTAGCATTTCAAAGAATTAATTGAGTCCACCTGCGGAAAACAGAGAAAGTGGCCACTGTAAACAGATGACCCGTCAAGACAAGTTCTACTACAAACATTTCTTTCTTGAGAGAGACAAACAAAAATGACTACTAATAGACCAGTGGACTGTACAGGGAGGTGGCCACTAATACAGGTGTGACTGTATTTTGTATTTTTGTACATAATTCTATTTTTGTTGTTATTGTTTTCAGTGCAATTTTGTCACCCAAATTTTTCAAAAGAAATATTAACTTGCAACGCACAATAACTCCTCGCAGAATAAAGAAAACAGGAAATTATTGCCTTAGGCCTTTTACCTTTCTGAAAGATTGACATAGTAAAGTAAATGTTAAGCTATGGCACTTTGAGAAGCTACGTACCAGAGTTACCCTAATGTCACTTATCCAGAAAGCTGTCGGTTAATCAACAAACCCCAAACCTTCTCTATATTCCAGGAACTTGAGGCCATCAAATCTGAGCTTCTGGATTCCATCGACAGCACTACAGCTGCTCAGGATCTGCGAAACCGCAGAGAATCTGAGCTGCAGGATATGAAAAAGCAGCTAGAGGTTGGTGGCAAGACCCATGAACAGACCATCCAAGACCTCCGTCACAAGCACAACAGCGCCATTGAACAGCTCAATGAACAGTTGGATAATGTCAAGAAGGTAGGAGACGGATCAGTTTCTAACCCCAACCCTATCCTCACCCTATCCCTAACCCAACTCTTGGGCTCGATCATTCAGTAAAGTTTTCACATTTCAGAATGTTATAATGCAGAGCTTAGTCAATATGTGCAAGTCCTTTGTTGCACACAGTTGCCACTTCTTCTTACTTGTTAATGTAAAAAAAAAAAAAGTGGCGGCTTTTTCCAGAGGTTTACCGTGCCATATCTGACCTAGCCTAACCCTAAGCGTAGGTCAGTTATCACATGAATGAGAGGGCAAGAGTAGATCACAAAATATCCTCCAACCCTAACCCTAAAGAGTTGTATTTTGTCAAAAAGGTAAGAAAAAGTAAGAAAATGGCCCGAGGTTGTTAAGCTTTGTCTAATTTTACGTTGGATTGAATGACCAGGGGAAAAAAAAATACTTTGAACTTTTCAGTGTCGTATTAAATTAGGATTAATAAGCTTTTCACACGTTTTGTGTATGTACTTTTCAAGGTATTTGAGGAATCTATTGTTGAAGCTATAGTAGTAGTAGTAGTAGTAGAAGCTTTTTTTTGTGATAAATTCGAGCAAGGTTTGTGTTTCCATCACATATTCTTTTGACAGTGTTTGCCCATTTAACAATTACTAAGATAATGTCATAATTTCATTATTACGTTCAAGCTCTATCTCTATTTTTCCATGCTAATATCTAAGTGGGATTGAAACGGCTGAAAATGTGTAGCTGAAACTACCCTGCATGCTGCCAAGACCCATACTAATCCAACAAACAACAAACATGGGGTGGTATTCTCATAAGTTAAGCCAGGACTAAGTCCAGACTAAACAAGAATTTTAGTTCACACTTCTATGGAATGCTAGGTTTCATCTTCCTCCTTCAATATTCATGACAAAGATAATCTACCAAAGACTTTGTTAAAATTCAGTTCATATTCATTATCTTTTTCTTCCCATTTCATTGCAAAATTAATTTTTTGGACACTTTTCATTGAAGGATTAAAATAATCTGTACACTGTAAATGAGTTGGCAACTGGCACTCCATAAAAGTGTGGACTAACTTAGTACGCGCTAACTTAGTACGCGCTACCGGAATACCACCCCATCATGAGTTTCTTGAGTTGAAGGCCATGGACCAGTATACTCTCAAGAAGCGTGAATGATAAATGTCTGTAAAATTAATCAGCAACAGCGAAATGCCAGTGGAGTTATATGCTATACTGTACTTTATTACAGTACTAATATTTTACTCAGAGTTAAAAAAAAAAAAAAAAGAAGCCCTTTGAGTTCCAGAAGTTTCAAATAAGTATTAACTGTGTTTGAATGCTGTATTTTTCACCAGACCAAATCTTCATTGGAGAAGAGCAAGTCAAGCCTGGAGAGCAACAACTCTGAGCTGAGCAGTGATCTGAAGCAAGCTTCCCAAGCTAAGCAGGAGTCTGAGAGGAAGAGAAAGAACCTTGAAGCACAGCTTGCTGAGTTGAATGTCCGACTGCAGGAGAATGATAGAGCCAAGACAGACTCCGTGGAGAAGACTGTTAAGCTCCAGGTAAGGCTGGATCCACTATAAACGTTCGCCACTTGGCAAAGATTAGGGTTCATGTCAGAATGGCTGATTCACCAAATCTGATTGATTTTGATATAATATGGATAAAATTTTTGTTTAAAGGTAAATGCTATTACATGAAACATACATAGACTAACATCCCTGGAAAAGAACCTCCCCCCCCCCCCCCCCCCAAAAAAAAAAGTATGATTCTCCAATGTATTGATTGCCTACGGGAACTAGGTTACTCCTGTATTAAAGTCTGTGGGAAGCAAGATCATTCAGAAGTCGTTGGATTAAATGAAGGTGACATGCATTTTTATTGATGTAAATTTTGAATTTACAAGGTTAGTTAGGGAATAGCTAGAGGATGAAGCTTGAAGTGATGTTGAAGTGTATACATCAATTTTCCTTAGGTTAAAATAGGAAATCATGAACAACTTTTGCAATTTTTGACTCCACAATTAATATATCAATGCTTTTTTTAAAACTGATTATAGCATGTGTCAATGTGGAATTTCTAATGTAGCAATAAAATGTAATGTGTTGCCTTGGTTTACTTGTCTATTAGGCCGAGGTGGAGAGCCTTAATGCTCTCCTTGGGGAGTCTGAGAGCAAGGCATCCAAGGCCACATCGTCATCCAACTCCTTGATGGGTCAGCTGACTGAGATACAGGAGAACCTCAACGAGGAGACCAGACAGAAGCTAGAGCTCAATTCCAAGCTCAGAGCTATGGAGGCCGAGAAGGATCAAATACAGGAGCAACTAGAGGAAGAGGAACAGGCCAAGAGTAATGCCATGAGACAGGCTTCTACTCTCCAGATGCAGGTTAGAATTACATCTTTCTCTTTTTATATTGTTTTACTTATCTTTTGCTCTGTCTGTGTACTTGTCTTCCTATCAGAGTACATGTATCTATTGATTGATTGATTTATCTATCTCTCTGTCAGTCAATATCTACTTGTTCCTATCTGTGTCCATGTATATATCTATTGATTGATTGATTGATTTATCTATCTCTCTGTCAGTCAATATCTACTTGTTCCTATCTGTGTCCATGTATATATCTATTGATTGATTGATTTATCTATCTCTCTGTCAGTCAATATCTACTTGTTCCTATCTGTGTCCATGTATATATCTATTGATTGATTGATTTATCTATCTCTCTGTCAGTCAATATCTACTTGTTCCTATCTGTGTCCATGTATATATCTATTGATTGATTGATTTATCTATCTCTCTGTCAGTCAATATATCTACTCGTTTGTCTTTCTATGTATATCTGTCTGCCCTACCTGTCTGTGTGTCTGCCTCTGTGTCCCTATATATTCATATCTTTATATTAACATTTCTCCATTTATTTTCCCATCTACATATTTTGTATAAAATCTATCTCTTAACTCTTTTTTTGGGTGGTACAGTATGTTCATTTTAATGTTCCCCTTATCAGTCATCTTCTCTCTATCTGTTCTTTCTTCCTATGTTTTTGAATCTGTCTTATGGGTTTCTTCCACCTATATGTAGACAATTTTAGTTGTTATGTCCTGTCTTATCTTATGTCAGTTTCCTGTCCTTTGGGTCCCATTTTGTAATTCTGTTCTTTTTGTATAGTTTGATGATTTAGACACTTAAAAAGGATTTGTGCAAATAATGTTCAAATTATATTTATTCTTGGGAACCTACAAAAACAGGCTATGCTTCCCAGTGGGTTCCTTTGTCATTTCACAATTTTGAACTTACATGTACTTTGTCAACTATGTTCTTTATTGTGCAAACAATTGATATATAAAATGGAGTAAATTCCAATCAATTATGAATGTTGTATAGAAAAAGGTGGTTTTGGAGGTTTTTATGTATCGTAATATCGTCGGTGGGGTGACAAAACCTTGTATCTCAAAAATCATGAATTTTCAGGAGAGCGCAAAAACCTTTCCTGTCTCAACAGATTTAGTGCTGTGACACCGTCCTTTGTTTGGAATTTGTGAAAAAACTGAGACAGGAGGCGTTCAATGGATTTATCAGGTGGTGTCGTAGGCCATTAGATACAAAATTATGCAAAAAAAAATCAAAATCTCAAAAAATTGAGATACGAGGTTTTGTCACCCCACCGACGATATGTTATCAGTTAATTTCCGTCTGTAAATAGTACCTAAACCAAGATCTTATCCCGTCCTTGCAGGTGTCCGATCTGAAGAAGAAGGTCGAGGATGATTCCAACTCTTTGGACCAAGCAGAGGAATACCGCAAGAAGATGGTCAAGGAGATGGAGGCCATGAATAACGCCAACGAGGAACTGAAGCTCAGCTCAGACAAACTAGAGAAGACCAAGAAGAGGCTCCAGGCTGAGGTAAGTCATGGATGCTGCCTTGCTATGCCGGGCAATCACAAGATTAAGGATATTCCGTGTTCTGAATGATTTCAATTTTCAATTTAGTTTCAATTCAATTGTTTTATTTTTCCAAATCAATAAAAAACTTACATCAAATACAATTACAAATAAATAAATAATATAAATAAATAATAGTACATTTATAGAGCGCAGAAACTATCCAACATTAGGTATATATTCTACTGCGCTACAAGAGCTCCTGATATGCTTAGATTTACGGTACAGTTGATGAAAAAGATGTGTTTTCAGTTTTGACTTAAAGACGTTTACATATGGTGATTTCCTGACTTCAAATGGCAAGTTATTCCAGAGTTTTGGGGCTGCACAAGCAAATACTCGATCACCTAGCGTTATTTTTGTTTTGATAGATGGGATCTGTAGCAACAAAGTATCTCGGGAACTGCGCAAGTTGCGATTGTGTTGATTAGGTTTGAAATTCAACAGTTCTTTGATATAAGTGGGAGCTTGACCAAGAAGTGCTTTATATACAATCAGCAAGATTTTGAATGTTATTCTCTGGCGTACTGGTAATCAATGTAGATTTCTTAAAATTGGGGTGATCCGTGTGAATTACAGTAACATAATAGATAAGGAAAAAAAGGGTAACCAAAAAAAAAGCAGTGGGTTGAAAATTCCCTCAGTACATTATCATAATCAAACTGTGTACATGGCATGAAACTTTGCAGAATGAAATGTTGAGTGGTGTGATTCGATTTTTCTTGTAAGGAACTTTCCTAAACTTGGGCTATGTTTCATGAAACATATTATCAAGAACAGTTGTCCAATTTCAGGTTTCCAGTGGAAGGAGAGTTATGGAATCTCCTTGTACAAAACATGTTCAAAGCTAATCAAATGCAATCAAGTGCTTAAAGCATACCATGTACTCATTTACATGTACACTTGAGTGATAAGTGGCTTATGTAGATTTATATCTTGCTAAGGAATGTTAGTGCTTGGCAGGGATTTGAACCCTCGACCTCAAGTGAATGAGCCATACTACTGTACTTCCACACATTATTGTTTAGCTGATATATCTTTAAAGAGAAGTTTGAGTTCTGGCAAAGATAGAAAATAATTTGTGAACTTTCTCGGTATGTGTATATCAGTTAAAAAGAATATTATTGTAGAAATTCTTGGGAAAATGATTTTACTCTTATTTGATAAATGACAAACATCTATCTAAAAAGTTTGGACCACTATTTGTGTGTAGTCCCATAAACCCATTTGTGTGTAGTGCATGTGATCTTCAGCAAGATTGAGTCAGTCACTTTTGATTTCAATCATTTCAAAACTTTACAGTGTACATCACTTACAGATATATTTACTTCATACAGTCATTTGTGCATTACATACTAAATAAACCTTTCCAAATTGCTTCCAGACGGTTTCTTTTGCAATGATCGGGATTCATTCTTATCTTTGATTCTTTTTGTTGGAAACAGTGTGATGATGTGACCCTGAACCTTGAGAGGGAGAAGGCGAGTGTGACGGCTCTGGAGAAGAAGCAGAGGAAGTTTGACAGCATGCTCAATGAAGAGAAGGCTGAGAAGGAACGCATCATGCAGGAGCTTGATGAGAGGTCTAAGGAATCTAGGGACAAAGAAACAAAGGTAGGACAGGACCCTCCATCGGATCTGGAGCGTGTTTCACAAAGATTCTAAGTTGAACTTACCTCTAAGTTGCACTTAACAATTATGGAAAGCAGTTAGCATCATTAAAGTTATTTTAAAAGGTATAAAATGTTGATTCAAATCATTCATATTGTCTTTTATCAAGGAGATTTCATGTTCTTGATGTGGAATTTATTTAAATTTTGGCTTTTGAATATATTTTATTTTAAGGCTACAAATGGCTCTCCATAATATTTAAGTCCAACTTAGAGTTAAGTTTGACTTGGGATCTTTATGGAACACCCACTGATGATCATACAGCCTAATGCAGTCCTACAATAACAATGATTATGATCATTGCTTTTTATGTAGCACATTTTCCATTGGGATACAAGGCACTTGATCAGTTCATGCTTTGTGGTATGTTGTTGTTCATGTTCCACTAAAGTTAAATTTTAAAACTGCACTTCTAATTATGGATCCTGTAGCTGTATATCGATATGGCATAACACAGCCACATATTGTCTTAGCTCTTTTGAGGATTTATTATCGTTGTTAGCAAGCTGTTGGTGCTAATTTAAAGCCCCACTCCACTACTTATAACTACTTGTGCCCTCTATATAGCAGACAAAGCCTTATGATTATCGGTGACCATTGGTCCCCCATGATCCTCTTTTTCTTATGTTAATTGAGAGCTGATTTGATGAGATAACCTTGCAGGGATGTCTAATCCCTCCCGGCCAAACGTGTGCAGATAGGCTTTAAGTGTTTATCTTTGCTTGAGTTGAATGATAACACCTATTCTATTTTCTTGCTGTTTCTTCAGCTGATGAATCTGAACCGAGAGATGGAGGAACTCCAGGAGAGCCTACAGGAGAGTGAGAGGATACGCAAGACACAGTACGCTGAGCTGGATGAACTTGTCTCATCAAAGGATGATGTTGGCAAGAGTGTAAGTAGCCATGACCAGTGAATAACAGAGAACATGCAAGCTGTATAGCACTCAACAGGATGAATTTGTTTTAGCAAAAGATGAAAATCGTAAGATAAAAAATATGCTGGATCAGAGACCACTTATTAATGATCTAAATTCTGTCTTGTCTGTGAAAACATAGTAGGACAATGAAGGAAACTTTACTATAAAAGAAAATTCAATTTATAAAAAAAATCAGTATTCTCTTCTTCACCTTTCAGATGCCTGTGCTCAAAAAGGCCAAGATAGCCCTTCGGACATATTCATAACTCTATTTGAAAATGACAAGTCTAGTGTTGATAGACACTGTTAAAAAGAATAGTATATCTAAGGTTTCTTATCGCTATTCCTTGGTTGATCTGTTAGGTCCATGAGCTTGAGAAGGCTAAGAAAGCTTTGGAGACTCAGATTGAGGAAATGCGTACCCAGATGGAAGAGCTTGAGGATGAGCTCCAGGCCACCGAGGATGCTAAGCTTCGTCTAGAGGTCAATCTCCAGGCTGCTAAGGCTAACTTTGAGAGAGATTCATCATCCAAGGAGGAGCAGTCAGAGGAGAGAAGACGTGCTCTCGTTAGACAGGTGAGAAGAACCTCCTTCACTCTTCATCTCAAAAGCAACTAGGAAGTATTATAAGATGATGACGTGGATTCTAATCAAATGATTGGTTGAAAGCATACATGTGACCAGGCATTTATTTTGCCTAACATGTAATTTGGATAATGACCCAATGATAAGGACCAGTCATTATCAAATTCATGACCGGTCATTATCAAAATCATGTTATAAAACATCATTTTATAAAACAAATACAACATAATCTTATAAAACAAATAATACACATCATTTTGTTCGGGCATTAGTAAAATTACCCACACTCGGTTCCTTCAAAACAGTCCAAACACCCTTGGTTACCGCCTCGGGCGTGTTAGACTGTTCCAAAGGTACCTTGTGTGGGTAACTCTTCCTAATGCCCTTACTGCTGTGTATTATTCGTATACCAGAGCACATCTGCCATTGTAGGATCATGGAAGCCTCTAATTGTGTGAACATTTTGAGTAAAGGGTTATGCTTTTCACTGGATTATGTATGCGTGTACAATGTTATCAATCACAAGTTTGTTATTGCTTTTGTTGAGGATATTAACATTTAAATAAAAAAAGACTTTGGGATGATAAACTGAATGCATGAATCCAAATATATCTTGTAGCCTACTGTATTCGTCATAATATTTTTTTTCTTTCTAATCTTCTGTTTTTATAACATGGGATATGAACAGGCTTCTATACAGGCATTTGACTTCTTTTGTGAACATTTGTTTGATGGTTTTAGCTTCGTGAGATGGAGGCTGACCTTGAGGAGGAGAGGAAGCAGAGAGGAAGTGCAGTCAACCAGAGGAAGAAGCTTGAGATGGACCTCAAAGATCTTGAGAGTCAGGTGGAGGCTGCTAACAAGACCAAAGAAGACAGTGTCAGACAACTACGCAAACTACAGGTACAGTACCCACCCTTGTGTTTAGGAAAGTCCTGCCTATCAATGTATCTGAATTCAAAGCCTCTTAAAGGATGTATTGGAGGGAAGAGTGGAAGGAACTAAACCGAGAGGGAGACCCAGAATCAACTGGGAAGAGAATGTCAAGAACTGGAGTGGACTAAGACTGCAAGAGTGCACCAGAATGGCAGAAGATAGAGTGAAATGGAGAGATGTTGAGATGTTGCAATCAACCTCCTAATCGGGAGAAGATAATTAGATAGATAGAATTCAGAGGAAGAATTTCATGTCTTTAACAATGTTCTTGCGTTAAGAGAAAAATGTTCTCATTGAAGACACACTACATTTATGAATGTAACAAGGAATGATGTGTTTCAAAATTAGATCATCAAAAGTATGACAAAATTTTGCAAAGCTAGTGGACAAGTGTCAATGTGAATTATGATGTGGTGGAAAGAACTTATGTATGTATATGAGAAGGAAATGAGACCCTCCGATTTTTAGAGTAATATTAGAAACTTTTGGTAATAATAATAATAATAATGGTGGCTTCTTATAAAGCACACATGTCCGTCACGTTGTGACACTCCTGGCGCTGCCCCGATTATTGTCATATTGTAATGTTTGAAGTTAAGGGTATTATTATTTGTATATTCAATATCAATTTATCCCAAGATTTGAACGTGTAGAATGATAGTGTTGATGAAAAATGTTGAATGTTACAGAAAAGGAGTTAGCGTTATGAAAGGGAAAATGAATTAACTATCACATCACCATCTGTGAATATCTTTAAATCAAAACTGAAGGTACATCTTTTCGAATAACTGTAAATCTAAGCATATCAGGAGCTCTTGTATATAGCGCAGTAGAATATATGTTTAATGTTGGCTAGTTTGTGCGCTCTTTAAATGTTTTATTATCATTATTTTGTTGTAAATCCCTCAAATCCTCAGACTCAAATGAAAGAGTACCAAGCTGACATGGAGGATGCTCGTCATGCTAGAGATGAGATCTTCCAGTCTGCCAAGGATAATGAACGCAAGCTCAAAGCTATGGAGACTGAACTCATGACACTCCAAGAGGTATGTGCAGAGATTCAACGAATTGATCCATGATGTATGAATATTAGAATATAGTTTTCAGTGCTCTACCATAGCAGTTTGCAGAACAGTGGGTATTTTGGTAATATTTCAAACCCCTGTGTGGGGCGGGTGCCAAGCAGTACCGGGCAAACTTCATAAGCAGACGAAAGAGATGTACTATAAATAACTTACTATGTTTAATGTGATGAAGCTGTCTTATAGGGGTTCATCTAGTAAGCTCAATCATTATATTGATCTTCCATCATTGAAGCCAACTTCATTGGAAATGTAGTACCAGCACAATGATGCAGGAATCTTGAAAAATGATAACGGGATATAATTCTCTTTGAGTTTGTGTTTTCCTCTTCATATCTTATATGATCTGATTCTCCTAAATTGCCTGTTGCTCACCTACAAGTCTGAAATTTGGTCCTGATTAAATGCAATGACAGAATATCAAGTTGTACGCTTATAAGAAACACTGTCTTATTACTTTGTCTGTGGTTGTCGATAGGAATTGGCGATGGCTGAGCGTGCCCGCAAGCATGCCGAGTCTGAGCGTGACGAGCTCTCCGAGGAGATGAACAGTAGCTCCTCCAAAGGATCTGCAGCATTGGACGAGAAGAGAAGATTGGAACAGAAGCTCTCTCAGCTGGAAGAAGAGCTGGAGGATGAGCAGACCATGGTGGAGGGCTTGATGGAGAAGGAGAGGAAGCTCACTGGACAGGTAGGTAGAATGTCAAGATGAGAATGTGGAGGAGAAAAAGGAGAAGGTGAAGGAGGAGGAGGAGGAGGAGGAGGTTGTGATAACTGATAACATGAAGCAGAAGTTGTAGAGGAGGGAAAAACAATCACCTGAAGCCAACTGCTCATGACGAAAACTCATTGTTTAAAATTGAAACCCCCATTTGACTTTCACCACTCCTAGAGCCTAAAGTAAACACTAGCGTTATACAATGAAATCCCCCTGCCGAGACCTTGGCGGGGTGATAGAGAGGGAGAGAGAGAGATAAGCATGATAGAGGGAGAGAGAAAGGGAGAAAGAGTGCTAATTTTCACGATGATAATTGTTGTTATATCGCCATTTCTGGGTCATTTTGCTTTGTTCAAACTTTCATTATGGTCTTCATCTAAATTATAAGTGACTTTTGGACATGAAAATATCTTAAAACAAGTAAAATAAATATTTCCTACTTCTCATTTCCTTCCCAGTAAGAGTTTGTTTATACTAGTATTACGTAAGATGATGAAGAGTCCAGCTGCAATCCAATATCATAATCTCTCACGCAGATCCTCAAGGCTCTGTCCAAGTTTTTAACAAGAGAAACGTAAGTGGTGTCGGGATACCCCACCTGAGTTAACATTGGTGCCCGTGTTATAGTGGTGAGGTATTAGTGGCTCTCTCAAAGTTTTAACAAGAGAAATGAAAGTGGGGTCGAGATACCCCACCTGAGTTACATTGATTCCTGTGTTATAGTGGTGGGGTATAGTTTTAACAAGAGCTTTTCGAAATGTCCAGTGTTAGTAAAGTTCTTGAATATCCTGCCTATGGTGTTGATGTTACAGAATAGGTGGGGAAAGTTAGCAGAAAGTGTATTGGTGTCAAATGTGGGGAGGAGCAGGAAACAGATGATGGATGTCTTTAAGATGTGAACACACAAATGTAGGAATAGAATAAATAATTTTGTTTCATGAAAGATGTCTGTCACATTCATATGGATTTATAAATCGTTGCATTTGTATCTATTTGTAGATGGAGCAAATGCAGGCTGAGCTTGCATCTGAGAGATCATCCAATCAACGTAATGAGAATGCCAAGAACATCCTTGAAAGACAGGTAAGACACGATGGACTCTATCATCCTTCCTCTTCAGATCTGAAATTTGTGTATGACTGAGTCAGTTTATAAAATGGAAAATTCTTGAAGGAGCCATACATGTTCTACAACAAAAAAGTTCCCAGAGGAGTACCTAGTAAATGTTTAAAAAGTAATAGGCTTTACAATTCAGACTGTTGACTGTCAGATGATGAGAATGATGATTGTAATGAGGGGGAGGTGGATGGCTATGATTATGACAATGATTATGATGATAATCATATATACCTAATTGATTGTCTGTTAATGAACAGAACAAGGATCTGAAGGCTAAGATGGCTGAGCTGGAGAGTGCTAGTCGCACCAAGTCAAAGGCTACCATCCAACAGATGGAGAGCAAGATTGCACAGCTTGAGGACTCGCTTGAAATTGAGGCCAAGTAAGCATTATTAATTTGTTCACTTCATATTCATTCATTTACAGAAGTTTCATATCTATACAGCATCAAACTACATTCAGATGGTAAAGTTTAGATGTCAATGATTCGATGTTGAATGTACATTGTTGTCTTTCACACATATTTTATTAAAAGAACAGTTTAGATGTTGGATTAAAGATACATAAATCATGCCACTGGAAGCTGTATCTTAGATTACTGCAGTTATTAAGTCAAGCTCGTTTTTTTTAAAACTCAGGCATGTTTACATCACGACAACATTGCCAAGTTTTGTCTTACTTGAAGTAACTTGTTGAGCTTACAGTTGTATTCTGAGTTTATATGGAATACAATTGCAAAGTAAGTTGAATGGTTGGAGATGAAAACATTTTGAACCAACACACATTTCAAATGGATTTCCTGCCGAGTCATCTACGATTTAGAAATTAACTGGGTTGATGAAATAAGGCCCAAGTCCCTTTAGAAGTTATACATGTATAGTATGACTTGTTAACCCTATGTGTTTATGTATTCTTTTTTTTAGGGAGCGCAACACAGCAGCTAAGATGGCCAAGAGAGCCGATAGGAAAGCTAGAGAGATGGCTAATGCTATTGAAGATGAACGTCGTCATGCCGAGCAGTACAAAGAACAGGTCAGTATAAGCTCTATGGCCGCCTACATTGTAGATATACGTCCAATCTTCAGTAGGATGTTAAATAGAGGTTTGATGTACAAGAGAGCTACCCCCTCGAATGGCCACTTCAGTTACATCAGCTGGGGAGTGTTTCACAAAGACTAAGATCGACTTTAAGTTTGACTTAACTATGACAGGCCATTCATGACACTGGTTGCTATCACCATGGGTCTCTCAATTGTGATCTTTAGATAATATTTTTCCTTCAATAATGAGCTATCAAAAAAGGTAAATTCTGTAGATTTGTGACCACGTTTTGTATGTCCCTTGAGAAACTAATGCCAGGAAGGGTCAGAGGAACTAGTGGCATGAATGGCCTGTCATAGTTAAGTCCATCTTAAAGTCGATCTTAGTCTTTGTGAAACACCCCCCAGTATAGTGAAAACTTGATCTAGCATTATAAAATAATTTTTCATTCCTGTTCCTGGTACTTGAATTGTACATTTGGGGCTACAATTATAAAAGAATTTTTGCCAGAATAGTTGAACCACAAAACAATAGATAATATATTTGGTAAATTGATTACAATGGTTAAAGACCTACTGTTTATACATTTGCCACTCTCCACCCAGCCGTTAAATAGGTACCGGTAGGAAGGAATTCCTTGAATGCTGTGAGCACCGAAATCGGTAGCCTAGCAGAGCCGGGGTAATATTGGAGCGCTTTGAGCACCTTGCAGGGTAGATACATGTACATGTATGTGAGCTATATAAATATCCAATATTATTATTATTATATGCCTTACGTAGGTGGATAAGAGCAATACTCGCCTTAAGACCCTGAAGCGCCAGCTGGATGAGAGTGAAGAAGAATGCTCAAGGGCCAGTGCTGGTAAGCGTAGGATCCAGCGTGAACTAGATGAGCAGACAGAGGCCAACGAAGCCCTACAGAGGGAGCTAAACCAGCTCAGGACCAAATTACGGTAAGCAGCCAGGTTCTGTCCTCTGTGCGGATCGGGTTCAATCCGGTTCTAACCAGAAAAGATTGGTTCCACACCAGGAATGCATGATGCTGTAGTAGTAGTGGTATCATGATGGGACCCCTGAACAAAACATGAATTGGGTTGATCCGAGATATCTTTTTTTATGGATAATAAAAGGTAAATAATTTGCATGTTAAGGGGAAAGACATGACATGAGACTGTCATAAAACGTCCAACTGTTTGCTTCTCACTGAAACAAATCTTGACTATCTGCAAGAAGAATTGTTTGAGACATGCATGCATTTGATTGCAGTTTTTTATGCAAGAAGCCACTTAAGACTTACACTGTACTATGCAGTAAGCAGACCAAAGTGACATTGTACATTCTGACTTAATTACACTGGGAATAGAAGGAGATTTCACTAGGATGCATGGTTCATTTGCATACATGTAGAACAAGTTGTGTAGATCTTAGATAATAGTTGATGGAATAGTGAGAGTCACAATGTAAGTCATAACATGAATCTGATGGTGTTATTTCGCTGTTGTATTAATTTACTTTTAGTTTTTTGTTCCTTCTTTTTTTATTAATACTTCTTTCCAGCAGTGATTTAATTTGCATACAGTTTATGCATGAATGTGTGGACTAAAAAAAGAGATTTTTTTTCCTTAATTTCTAGCTATCAGAGATTTTCAATATGAAGTACTGAGTTGAGCTTCATAGTTTTGTTATTCAAGTGCAATAGGGAGGGTCCTATGAAGCACACTTTCAAAGTTGTGATAGAGTCCAAAATAGGTCATCTACGTACTGTAAATCTCTGTTTTCATGAGGACTACTGAAAGAAAAATCAAGAAAAACCTGACCAAATTGCAAGAGTTTGCAACATAGATTTGCTCTCTCATGGTTTATTAAAATCGTGACAGATTTTACTGTACATATTTGTGGTTTAAACAAGCATTATTCAGAGCTGCCAACTAGTACGGATTTTCCGTAATTGGTACGGAAATTAACGACCATTACGGAATGTTGTCTCAAATTACGGATTTAAAAAAAAAAAAAAAAAAAAAAATTTTTTTTTTTTTTTTTTTTTTTTTTTTTTTTTAATGAATTAAATATGATTTATCGTAGCGAGTGCTGTGAATAGGAGCCATTTTTCATGATAAACTGTGTTGTGATGACCTGAAATTCAATACTTAACATCTTTGTGTGAGTAAAATCACCAAAAATTTCAGATAATCATGCGTCCGCGCAGTGTTGGCGTGTCGTTTTTTTAGATTCATAGCGCCGCATAAGAAATTACTGATTTATACCCCAAATTACTGATTTTGAGCCTTGTGATTACTGATTTTCTGTTCTGGAGGTTGGCAGCTCTGATTATTTGTAATGTTTATGAAGAATTGTCCATCACAACAGAACTGACAGATTGAGGGATTGAATTTTTTTTTTTTTTTTTTTTTTGGGGGGGGGGGGGAAATTAAGAATGAAATAAGGATTTGAAAGTAAATTGAAGAAAAAAGAAAGAAAGATGAGAGTGGGGTCCAGTGGTTTAGCAGTCAATCTGTTTGAAATGGCATTCAAGAGGACAAGTTACTATAATGACTGCTGTGGTAGTCAGTTTCAATGGAGGGGGGGGGGGGGTAGAAGAGAGAGGCCTGTGATAGTTATGACAAAGCAATTTAAAAATGAGATGGCATACACAAGAGAAGGTCATGCTACAATTACATTTCGCTTTAAGTTTGCATCGCTATCATTAAAAGATAAAGAATTGTCCAAATTCAAAGACAATGTCGGACAGTTTGAAAATAAACTCTGTTGAGTAGAAATTATCTGGGATTGCAAACTGCCATCAGTGAAAATGCATCCTGACACATTCACTTTGAGTTGTAAATGAACTTGATGAATGTAATCTATTCAAAATTGCTTTGTGATTATTATGAGGCCCTTGAAGTCTTCATGTACAGTATGTATGTGTTTCATTTCATTTTTGCATCCATTACTCTCATTCGTCTACTCAATCACTCACTCATCCCAGCACAGAAATTTGTTTCTGCACATCCTCTTTACTGCACTCCACTCTTTTAATTCAGTCTCCCCATCCCCCTCGTTGTCCCCTTTGATATTGCAGGTCAAGTATTAACAATGTTGCCTCCTTTACACCTGTTTTCCATACCATAATTCATACATTCATCCCTCTCCTTTATAATGAACTCTGGACCATACCTGAGCACCCCCCCCCCTTGACAATTAATACTACCCATAACATCCTTTTAAATCCTGTCTAGTATATTATGTGTAGGTGACAACTAATATGAGGGACTACATGATAGCATTATCAATTTGGCACAAAGCCATGTTTAATTCAGAGTCACAACTTCGCCACTTACCGGGGTATGGTGTTTCATTGGATGAAAAGATTGGGAAACTTACTGAAGGTTCACTGATTTTAGGTTGAAGGTTTAAGAATGATGGTGTAAACATAGGCAATCAATATCACCCTACCAAAATTCCAGGTTTTGGGTTCCAACCACCACAAAGTATTGTCATATGATTTATAACTCATCTCCACCATATATTATACCACCACTCACCTCTTCTCAAACTATACCACCAATATCAGCGTTCATGTGAGTGTTAATCTTTCTTGTTCTCTGCCCTTGTGTTCATCTTTAAAGACCATAAGACATGAAACAGCATTCGTCTGGTAAGCTCTCTCTTCTTTTCATCCCAATCAAGCTTCTTTTTTTCTTTTTTCAATCCTGTAATTATCATCCAAGAAGTAACCAAGCGCTTCTCTGTTATCTACTCAAAGTCAAACCGAACCCACATGGGCTGTGTCACCTGCCTCCTCATCATCTTAACGTTTTGGTTCCATTTTCCTTCAGTATTTATTTGTATTTTCCTACCTTGGTTGAGCATGCAACTTGCATGTTTATGCTACCATTTTGCCATCCCCTCACTACACTTATAAGTTTATTTTTATGTTGGTTGCTTTGTATTAATATTACTGTCATTTGAAACCTGTACTTACTGCACATCAAATGTCTGCCTGCTACAGAATATATATGTGCCTTAATGTATTACATGTACAGTTCACCTGGAGGGTGTTTCACAAAGATTCTAAGTCAAACTTAACTCTAAGTTGGACTTAAATATTATGGAGAGCCATTTGTAACCTTATAATGAAATATATTCAAAAGCAAACATTGAAGTATTTTAGACTTTTCATAAATTCCACATCAAGAACATGAAATCTCTCATGATAATAGAAAACATGAATGATTTGAATCAACATTTTATGCCTTTTAAAATAACTTTTACAAAATATTTTCAAGGATGCTAATGGCTTTCCATAAATTTTAAGTCCAACTTATACTGTTTTCACACTGGCAATATTTGCTTAACCCCGTACTATAGGTGGGGTTAAGGGGGGGGGGTCTTAGCCCCACCTATAGTACGGGGTTAAGCCTATTCCACTTTCTGTTCAGACTGGCTTTTACCAAAGTGTTTTAAGTTGGCTAACCCCACCTATAGTACGTGGTTAACTAACCCTGCAAAATAGCAGGGCTTACTCTGCAATTGTGGTGCTAACTCCTGCTAACCCTGCAATTGCGGTGCCAAGCAAATGAATGAGAACAGAAACGAAAAATAGTCCGGTACTACGCAATGGAGCGTATCGCAGCTGGCCAGATGCGAAGTATGTCCAATCATAACATTCATGATATCCGGGGTTGACGAATTGCAGTGAGAACAGCGTGAAAATTCCGGAATAGGCGCTTGTACGGGAATAAAAACAGCGTGTGTGAAAAGCTAAACAAAATAGTCCGGGGTTAAGGATAGTACGGGGTTAAGCAAAACCAGTGTGAAAAAAGTATTAGAGATAAGTTCAACTTAGGATCTTTGTGAAACACACCCCTGGATGCAAAGGGCTGAACATATGAATATAATGAGCTATGGATTTGTATAGGAAGGGAATGCCTTGATTATACTATCCTTGTAATTCCAGAATGACAGCTTTTGGGTAATATTTAGTGATATTGTGCGTTTGCCGATGTGTAGCGGAATATTGGATATCGCTCATATGAAAGCATGACTTGTACAGTGTTGAGTCATCATGTGGTTCTACAGAACAACCTGTCTGCAATCAAAGTGTCCATGAATGTTTCTAGTTTAAAGAAATATTTTGGACTTTCCTCATTTGATACCAAACAGTTTCTGTATTGTTGTTGTTCCTTGTAGAGAAATATTTGTACATGTATGTTGCGAATTGAAGACGCATATAATGCATTATTTTAATGAATTTCCCTTCTATGGTTCTGATTTTTCTTCTTCAAAATTCAACTTAGTGCGGTGAAACAAGGTAGCTGTTACTTTCTCACACTATCCTACATTATTGGATTTGATATTCAGGATTGTTATTATTTTTTATCTAGTACCTGCATATTGCAATTCTGCTTCAATTCAATTTTAGTTGATCACTTCATTCTACACTGTTTATAGGTTTAATCTTTGTAATTTATTCTAGAATATGATTTTTAAAATTAGTATTATTTCATCTACATACTGTACATATAGTAGCCAAGAACACACATGTAACAAACTTTATCATTGACAAACTACTTTTGCCTGAACTTTGTTTTATTCATTATGATGATTTATTTCATAAAGAGAATTCATGTCAATTTACTAGTAGTCATACAATTTTTTCCCCCAGGAAGTAGTCTTCGCCATTATTTTCCTCCAGATCAACACATATTTTTATTTGTATTATTTTTTTATAGCATGTACATAAGTTTTTACATATTACCAATTAATTAATTAATGACCATGTACATGTAATTTATAATTTAATCATTCCACATTTAATGTAGATGAAACTTATTTATTTACAATCATGCCTGATTTTAATACAACACTATTCTACTTCCAGAATTATTCAGGAAAGACACGTTGATTGATAAAGGATGTCTGTTAATGTCAAACACCATAACTCGAGAGAAAGCTTATTATTCATGACTTTTACACAATTTTTTAATTGGTATTTGGGCTTTGAGGTGAATATCTACTATCCTCCCATATTGCAATCCTATATGCTTCTGGAAGACTTTTGGTGGGGAATATGGACACAAATATTAACCAAGCTTTACAGTTACCAGAGCAAAGCTAAACGATCCAAACAAATGTTATTATCCTAACAGAGTGGTAATGACCAAATACGTCCTTGATTATAGCATGAAAGCTAACATGTAACCAGAGTTGTGCTCATACATATCCAGACTAATGGAATTTAACAAATTAGGGGAAATTACCAAGACATTAACAAAAAATATAGAAGAATATTTTCCTGATTTTTCTGATATCATTTCAATATGTGAAGGGATCTGGTTACAGTGAAAAAAAAATTTCTCCTCAATCTTTATGACTTTGTATCTTTGAAATTTTATTTAAGAATATTTTATTTTCCAAAGTTACCCTTTTTTCACCTTCATACTCTCTTGATATTAACAGTGGTTATGCTTTTCATTTAAGAAGATGCAAGATTTTACTTCTGAATGATTTATTTAAGCATAATGCATAGAGGCTGTTGTCAATTTTAAGTTTAAGTGCACGGATATTAGACTTAAAAGAACTACATGGAGGTCGAGATCATTTTAATAATCACCAACTGCATTTAATATATGGCTATGTGCACAGCAGCTAATTCATATTACAAATATATATTTACCTATTAAGATTCTGTATGTTTTTTATATCATTCTTGCATTTATAAGAACAAAAGTTTCAAATATTCTTTCTAGAAATAAGTATTGTCTGTATATTGAAGAGAGGATCTTGTTCTTTGTACATAAAAATTCTTCTAAATTAGAAAAAAATGAAGAAGAAGAAAAAAAGAATGATAGAAAATATGTCATTTTTGTTGGTTTATATGTATATTTCAGTTTGTCAATTGTCCAAAAATCTGCCTGTATTGTATGTCAGCATGAAAGATCAAATGGAATCAGTTTCTTGGTCACGATATTATAATTTTTACCAAAAGAAACCAAAATGTCCACTTTCATTGCATTCAAATTAATCATGTCAATAGCAAGGTATGGTCTGTTCAAAAGTGATATTTTGTTTTTTCATTTTTTTAAAGAATATTAGTGGACTGATGATTTTCCTATTCAGGTCAGGTGAATTATTTAATGTATCAATCCTTGTATCATGTTCTAATTGTTTTGTTTTCTTTCTTTCATCTCATCTCCTTGATCTCTGATTCTCCCTGCCTGTCTCCCTGTCTCCCTCCGTCTCCTCCTCCCTGTCTCCAGGTCCGGTGGAGGATCCTCTAGACTCCTAGGTAGATCCAGTAGAGCACCCAGGGGCTCCGCCATGGACAGTAGCTCAGCTAACGATGGGGTCGACGGCACAGGTTCAGACGAGGTCCCTGAATAACCCCCCTATCCAAAACAAAACCATTTCCAAAGCTCTGAAAACAATATTATTCTATTTCTGCTTTGTAACTAAAGCTTTTTTTCTAATGTAACAAATGATTGAATACTCTACTCTTGATTAATCAGGTGATTTTTTGGTTGATACTACAAACATTTTTTTATCACTCTTCAAACTGCTCGAGGGGAGTGAGGATGTTTTTCGTAGACTGTTCTTGTATAAACTATATATATATTATAATTTTTACATGTTTGTCGTGTATGCATTTATCCTTATTGCTGTAGAAATCTACCAAAGTGATTATGATATTAGATTCAAAATCAAGAAGAAAGAAGTTTATTACGATGGTATGTAATGGTATTTGGGTGATTGTCCATGTGATGTAAGGGGATTTATTTTCATTGATTTGTATAAAACCTCACAAATATAAAAAGCTCTGGTGTTTATAAAGAGAGGACTGTGGTGACCAGGCACTTTGCTAGGATTGTAGCAGGTATAATTAAACCATTTGTTCTATATTGAGCTCCTTTTAAAAATAATGTAGCCAGCAAAGCTCCCAGATCTACATTGAAAGTAATTTGTCTGAAAATACTTATTATTACAACTATGTTGAAGAACAATTTACTAAACTTACTTGTCAAGAAAGGATAGGGATCAGTAAAGTTACTCAAGATTTTTTTGCCTGTTTCTACTTTTTTGTATTGTGTCAACATTTTGACAGGATAAACGTACCAACATTGAACCTGCGTTTTAACAGGAAATTGTGTCTTGTGTAATTAAAAATGTATGTGTATCATTGAATTATCAAATTTTTCATTTTTTTCATAGCATCATTCAAAATGATTGAAAAAATGTTAATATTGTTGTCAAGTGCCATCTTTAACAAGAAGGGCACCTTTTTTTTTAAATGGGAGATTGGAAGAATGCAACAGGTTTCCTGGAAATAATCCTTTTTTGTATGTTTTCTTGTCCTTTGAGAAAATTCCAATATATGTGGTTGTGGTGGTTCAGAAATGATAAGAAATTATATGCAGTTTTTCCAGCTTATATTTCCTTGGAGAGGAATGGAAAATCAAACAAAGTGTATCAGCAATAGTCTTTCTTATCTTCAATATATTTCTCTTCTTGAATTCAAATCATTATGATAGGATTCACAAATAGCCCCCAATCAATGATATGAGAGTGATAAAGATCCATTTATCATATCTCTACATTTTAAAAGAGCAAAACTTATGTTATCTATGATTATATGTTTGTGTATGCAAGCCTTAACATCTATATATTTCTGAAAGGTTATAGCTCAGAGCAGTTTTGTAATATTTGGGTAGTGTTGCTGTATGTATTACGTAGACTAAATTCATTATGATTTTTGTGACAGCTTAAATTTGCAAAATGGTAAATATAGATCAGTGCTTCCCTGAGCGTTGTAATGCATATTATTTTTGTTTAGGAGTTGTGATATGAATTTATTCCTACTACTTAGTGTGATTTGGAAAGTGATTTTAGAGTAGAACTTCATGTACTTTTAACATTTATTTTTTTGTTATTATGGCTAAAAGGGATCGTAAAAAGAAGTAATGGGACATGTTATTAGAAATTGTAGATATTTGATAAGAATTTAAAATTTAATCTTGTATTTCTCTATGTTAGCGCCATGCCTATCTATAAAATAATGATAAAAAAATGTTTCGCAACAAAATTTTGTTTCCTTTTGTTTTCTTTCTGATTGAGATAAAAAATAGAAAGTTATTAACGTAATTCTTTCTGCTCTGGCGAGCTTGTAAATTTATTGGATAAAAAAAGAAATTGAAAGGGTGGTCTCTTCATAGGTAATCTATATACATATATGACTAATCCATGTAATCTTTTTTTTTTTGAATAAATATTTCTTGCTTGCTTATTATTATTTCAAAGATATTTGATGTTTATTTCTATGCTATTGGTTTAATTATAGAGTACTAACAGATTTTTGGATGAAGAAGTAAGGACATGTTGTGATCCTTGCAATAGATTGGTAATTATATTGGAGAAAGATTTACATGTAATATTTCCATGGTAATATAACAAATTTAGGAATGAAATTGAATGCTCTTTTTCTTTCACCCTTCATGAATGTAGGATTGAAACATGGGTTTTAATTGAAGCGTATTTTCTGTTGCATGTCTGGTACAAATGGAGTGGTTTGAGAGATTTGTTTTGTTTGGTCTCATGTTCTATTCATTCCACATGATGATAGAAAGGAGAGATACGAGTGTTGGTTTTGAGAATTGTAGTCTTAGTAATGACTTCATCACCATTCCTTATCGGTGAAAAAGAGCTTGAAATTATATCCCGACTTTGTGGTTTTAGCCTTCCAATTGAAATGCAGAGGATTTATGTAGGCGTTGTCTAACAGAAGATTTGGAGTGTCGTGCCACATTGGCTGTTAATTGACGATGCGACCAGTGTTGAGCATATGATGTGAATACAGTAGTCTAATGTTTATATTAATGAAATCTAATGTCTATTGATGATGAAGAGGGGTATGGATATCTCAAGTAATAATGAGAGAATTTGTTGAAATACAAAGCTATTCATGAAGAGTCAAACAATGGCTTGTTCATGTAATGATGCAGCGGTTAAGTCATTTTAGGATGCAAGAAAATTATTATGATCTTGGGTTGAATGGTAAAACATTGTTTCTTTATTTTTTATTTTTTTGGTTTATAGTCTGCTTATTTGAAGTAATCATGATATCATCTACTTGTATATGTAGTTAGTTCAGAGGATGCTATTTCTCTCATCTTCATTAACAACATTTAGAATCATTTTGGTGTTGCTGGGATGGAATACGAAACAAATCGTTGGTTGAAGTGAATTTTTTTTCATGCCACCTTGACATAAACAGGCTTTTTAAACCAAACTTTTTGAGGGATGGATGGTTCATCCTGTCCTCTCGTTTTGAAAGCTTCAGTGTAAAATTGGCATTGTTTCATAATTTATAGTCATGCATATAAAGCTAAATTAACCCTTTCTACCTATATGCTATGGTGATTATTTTCCTGTTTTAGTCATGTATTTGTACATTATTATGCTTTTGAGCTAATGCTACACAGACCAATAGAATTATAATGTAGAAAATATGGATATATACATGTATGAATATGATGGGGGGGGGGGGTAAAATGATAATGGAAACTTGTGTGAATTTAACTGTTTTTATTAACCCAAAATTTCAAGAAGATGAATAGGATAACGCTTGAATCTTTATAGACGCATTTATTTTGTGAAAACTATTCAATTTATACCAGAAGCTAAAAATCAATAATCTAACATGCCCAATTTTTTTGAATTATCATGTTCTGATGTAGTTATGACAATATTGTTTCCTCTCTCTGATCGGGATTGTAATAAAACTTACTGTATAATCATAATTTTGGCTCTCAGTCTCTTCGATTCTTTTGTGTTTTGGTATTGCGAAATACATGAGTGGTGAAGATTTGTGCAAGTTTCGTGATATAGTGGAATGATTCATGATTAACTGAATTATTACAAGGTAATCCTGGGCCCCATTTCATAAAACTTGTCATCAGTGACAAATGACATTTCTTGTTATAAGCTAGTGAAAATCCTTGCTTCTGATTGGTTATCAGCAGATTTGTCACTGGTTTTTGTCATTTATCATTGAAAAAAGGCTTTGTGAAACAGGTCCCAGGACTCTCAAAAGCTATCTTCAGCTTTATTAGGATTCCAGAGCAATATGCCTCGGATGATTATAAGGGACTTGTCATTGCTGCCTTGTCCGGGGAAAATAGCATACTGCTGTTTGAATCCAGGCCTTCCTCATTCAAGGACCCAAGCTCTAAACCACTCAACCATTACACCCTGGCAACTTCTTCCTTCTAAACCAATGAATACAAATTAGCACTGAACATAATTTGACAATCCAATCTTTATTGCCGGTATCTGTTTCATATTATAACACAATAATGTCTCATGTTTTTTTTTTTTTTTTTTTCATCCACCAATTTTTAACAACCTGTTGACAATGCAGCTGTATACCTTTACATGTAATCGATATCATTAATCTTTATACACAACATAAATATATACCTAAGTTTATTTACATTGGAAAGTGACATATGATTTATTAGATATGTACATTTCATATCAACAAATAATAATAATATGCGATTCTTATATAGTGCATATCACATTATCACTCTTCCAAACAGCTGTAAACATTTCAACAAAATTCCTAGACTAAAAAACTCGTTCTATTTCAGTCTGGGATATGTAACTTTTGGAATACGTCTGTCTTCACTGAAAGTTTTGGAGGAGAGTGTAAACAAAATATATTTTTATAAAAACTCCTCCAAACGGATGGATTTTTCTGTAAACAAAATTACTTGCAGAATGTCAATACCCTTATTTGCAAATAGAAATATGTCTGTAGGGTAGATACATGTATGTAGTCTAACATTATAGCAGACAGAGTTGTAGAGTAGGTCCACTCTTGGGGGGGGGGGGGGGGACATCAAAACTATTTTGATGTATATGTAAAGTGCAAAAGAACAAGGCCCTGGAGTGGTGGTAGTGGGGGGGGGGGATGTTTGCCCCTATTTTTCTTTTTTCTTTCTCCTCAATTTTTTGTTTTTTCACATCAGAATGAGGAAAGTCTCACCACAGCCACTGCAGTATTGTGTTTGTTTCGGTGCCAATTCTGAGAAGCAAATTGAGGAAATATTTTACAACTTTAGTTAATGGCTGAATAATAGGGCTAATTCTTGTTGGTCAATATAGCACCCTTTTATATACCTAACTGATGAATTTATAATTGTTTTTTCTCATCTCACATCAGCAGAGTAATGCCACAAACATGTATATTCCAAGTATATAATTCATGGTCAAATCGTAGAATATATTCTACTTGAATGTGACAACATATAAAAAATTAAATACAGAAGCTGCTTTATAAAATGCAATGTACTGAAAATTGTGTGCCGTGTATGCCTAAGAAACCCACCCCTCATTTTCATAATCTTTGTAAAGTCTGGCCAAGAATTAATTGAACATGCTCATCATTACAGCTAATATCAGTTGATGGAGGAATGCTGTCTCTTGCATGAATCAGATGTGATTTACATAATTAAACCAATTCCCATCTATAAAGACACAAATCAGTAATTATGACTTTCGGAAACTTGAGTTGCATTTGATTGTTTTAACTTGTAGCTCTTACAAGATTTGTGGGATAATAGATAAATAATTATTCTGTTAAATTCATGAAAATGAACATTATATCTGTTAAATATCAGGATTATATACCAAAATAGTACTTGAATTGAAGGTCATAAATCATGATGGGACAACCCAAAATACTAGGTAGGCCTATATATATATATATATATATATATATATATATATATATATATGCTCAGAAAATACAAATTTCTTAGATAAGACATGGAAGAAAACAACAAATCACTAAATTGTTCTTTTTTAAAGATATAAGATCCGCAACAGATGTACATGAAGACTGAATTAATTTCTCCAGTCGGAGAACCCCAGGTTGAACATCCAATTTTAGCTTTGAGAATGTAGATCATTCTCCTTCGGGGGTTCTGTCTACTAATGGATTGCTCTACATCCTTTACGCCTCAGCTCAAAGAGTTTTTTTTCCCCTTTCCACCTGACTACTCTCCCATTTGTTGAAGCAGATAAACTTGTTGCAAAGATAGAGAGAATAGCCCCAAGGGTTAGATAAACACTCTTTCTTTCTCTCCCACTTCTGACATTGACATACGAGTACTTCAGTCTTTCTATATCAGCAGTGTATGCCCTATATATCTTGATATGTACCGGGTGTAAACTAAATATCACACTAAACCACCCAGAAGAAGACTGAAAAGCATTCATCTTACAGGCATGTGAGAATATTTCTTCAATCAGGATCCTTTTACCTCAAGATTGCTCCCTTTTCAGCAAAAATAACAATTCATTTTCTATAAACTGAAAATGTGCCGGAGGTGCACATTTCATACATCCATCCAATTACTTACCATGTACCCTTTCATCACTGCGATGAAAACATATCTCATGCCAAACTTAAAAGGGGAAAAAAAGGAAAATCATATTTTCTCAATTTCCACCTGCGGTAAGTAATGGAAATCCACATTTTATGTTTATTCCGTGCGATTATCTGATTATAAAATAGGGCAGGGTGGGTGGACAGGAGTGAAAATAAACAAGCTGGCACTCCCTGAAAAGTCTATGCTTTAATCAATATTGATATTGGGCAATAGCCGTTTACATGAATGACATCCGAAGGATACTTTTGGACATGTATGCAGACTGTAAATAAAAGCAAGCCCAACACAGTCTCTTAAAGATTTTACACATGTCATAGTCGTTAAAATTAAACTTAGTATGTATCGGTAGTACTTTTTTCAAGACTTCTCTGGAGCTGGGTAGTATTCTCCACCCAGTGTCGTCCAGTACACGGACAAGATCTTTGGTGACTGCACACCCGTACTGTGTAGCCGTCCCTAGGTCTCCTACAGAGCTTCATTAATATCCCGATTATAGAAGTCCCTCCCGGCTGATCCCCCCCCCCCCCCCCCCCCCCCCCCGCACTCAACATGGACAGATTTAAGAGAGATGTAACTGAGTATTTGATTTATAAATTGTAACCTTTTAATCCAGTAATTTTGTACTTTCAATTAACCTTTTTTTTTTAAAGCAAACTAAAATGAAATTTAACTTTGACATGGCTAACAGGCTGCTCTTCATCAGCTTTGATGGCAACAAGTCATGCAACTCATAGTAGAAAAAAAGAAAACAAAATGTATACATAGAAATAATACACTATAATATTAAGACATATCACTCCCTTCACCCAAAGAAATCTATCACTTAGGGATGGTGCTTCTAACCCATATCTTAACAGCATCAATAAATGTTCAATGTAGAAGTCTGAGTTTATTTGGCATATGCATCCACATGGTATACATTATGCTTACCGGTAACAACGAATAAAACGAAAATGGGTTTGTTTTTTAAAGTTCTTATGTTGACTGGGGAAAAAAAAGCTGAACGCTTCTTAGCGTTTTATTTTTCTTTTCTACTGTGTCCACTGTGAATTTCAACAGATTCCATGACATGCACATGATGCTGTGATATAATGTTTGAGCTATAATGTATAGAGGGATTGACTATGATATTGAAGTACAGATCTGTTATAGATGAATGTCCAAGGGAACCCTCCTTGAGACTGGTATCAGGATTCAGACAAGCAACCTAGATTTCTTCATTTCAGGTTCCAGGGAATCGGAAACACTAATACAGACATCAGACAGTAATCATTCCCTTAGGCTTGGCATCAACCGGCTAGACATCAATCGGCTCGACTTTGATACTTCAGGAAGAAGATCTTATCATTCCTTAACTAACTAGGGTAAGAAGCCTGTGAACATTACCGGGTTTAATGTATCCCTGAAAAGAGGCCATTTTCAAAGCAAGAGCTCATCTGCTAAGAAGAATCCGCATTTGAAGAAGAAGAAAATGAATTAAAAGAAGAAACAGAAGAACAAGAAGAAATAGAAGAAGAACAAGAACAAGAACAAGGAGAAGAAAAAGAAGGAGAAGAAAAAGAAAAAGAAGAAGAAGAGGAAGAAGAAAAAGAAGAAGAAGATGAACAAGAGCAAGAAGAACAAGAACAAGAAGAACAAGAACAAGAACAAGGAGAAGAAAAAGAAGGAGAAGAAAAAGAAAAAGAAGAAGAAGAGGAAGAAGAAAAAGAAGAAGAAGAAGATGAACAAGAGCAAGAAGAACAAGAACAAGAAGAACAAGAACAAGAACAAGGAGAAGAAAAAGAAGGAGAAGAAAAAGAAGGAAGAAAAAAGAAAAAGAAGAAGAAGAGGAAGAAGAAAAAGAAGAAGAGGAGGATTATAACGATATTTAGACAATGCCTTTTCCTGAGGATAACAGGTGCTGTCCCTTGGTCCAAGGACAAATTAAGAATTGACTACTCTGGGGTCAAATGTTTACACATTTCTCCATATTTCTCTATTTAAATGCACAATTCTACTAAAAGAATCCCTGATGTCATATTAGATTTTTTAAATCTGCAAAAACAAATCCTATTGTATTCCTAGAGATTCCCTAAATGTATTTGGATAGAAAATTGACTATCTTGTAGGAGAAATATGAAGTTGCTTGGAATAGTTTTTACTCCGATATTGATCCAAAATGAATTCTTACTTGATTTATTGTTACAAGAAATCATAACATTTCAACATCAGTAATATGGAATAAGGAGAACAAATTAAAAACAATTTAATGCCAAAGGTCATTGTTTTTTTTTTCATCCACTCCTGCAGAGTTCACATTTTCAAAAAGAATGTTACAAATTAAATCTCAATTTAGTTTCTACTGGAAGTCCATTCTAAATCTCAAGTATTCCTCATTCTCATTCAAATTATCAATGGTTTAAGGAAAAATTGAATAGCTGAATTGCCGTGTATTCATCTAGCTAAATTGCCTATTAATATATGCTGGTTATGGTACATTATTACGTAGCATTTTGTAATTCGGGAAAAAATACTTTGAATTACCTTCACTTTACAAAGAACACAATTGTGCTTGTTTATATCAGTAGTACAGTCAATATTAGACAGAAACAAAAAAAAATTCTTCTTGTAGTTTCAAACATTTTTTTCTTCTGGACATTAAACACTCTTTCAAAATAAATATGCAATCAGAAAGTATCTCTCTCCAATAGCTATATGTATGTAATATAAATGAACATATCGTAAATATTCAACGATAAATTATGTTACCAGTTATAAACTTCATAGAGGAAAAATAAAACAATTATTCTAAATATATGTACCCATTAAATCATATGAATTTATTAAAGTTCATGAAGATCAACAGGTAATTTTTTTTTTTTTTTTTTTTTTTTGGGGGGGGGGGGTGGGGGTGATGGGGTAGACTGATATTCATATTGGACCATGGAATACATATACTGATCAATGAGCCTTGGGTGATGGAATAGTAAGATGTATACTGGAATGATGGGTGGGGCCACAACCAAACTTCAATAAAGTCAAGGATGTGCTACATGTATCACTCTGTGAAAATGGCCAAAATTGTTTGGTAATAGAAATCTAAATTTAAAGGGTTTTGTCATGTAAGGAGTCTGTGACAATGAAATCCATCTTCTGATTTCTAGAATAAAGTTAGAAATAGTTGAATGAATTAAGTATCGGTAGAAGCATTTTTTCAACCTAATCATGCCATCTTTGTTGCTCTTTGGTTGACAGAGCACACATTGTTATTATGTGTTTCATTGGTACTGGTGTCAGGCTGTAGTTAAATGCCTTAAAGCGGGACTGCACTACTTGTAGCTACTTGCGCCCTCTATACAGCCAACAATGCCTAAGCGGTACCCGTTGATTCCCCACGGTCCCCTTTTTCTTATGTTAATTGAGAGCTGATTTGATGAGATAACCACCTGTCAGTGACCTTGCAGGAAAGTCTAATCCCTCTTGGCCAAACTAGTGCAGATAGGCTTCAACAGGATACACAACACAAAATGATCCTAGTATCATTAATGAGTTGGAGGGGTATACCAAATACCCAAACTTACTGAACAGGCATTAAGAATTGAATTATTTAATTGAACTGCCAGTCATCATGAATTTTGGATAAGCGTCTAGGCAAATCAGAGAGCAAAATAATGAAATTGAGTGATTAATATCTTTGTACTAAAAGTCTGTTTGGTGCTGCACACTGATGCACCTTTGCCTACTTTCAGCTGACATGGTTGCAATCATTGAGGAGCATTGTGCCGATACGTATTCCTAATATAGTACAAGCTTTAGGGCATTCTGTAGACTCCTCCACTTCATCTCGTGTTGGACAGCATCACAAATTGTCATGAAGTCCAGCTTCAATGTTCCAGTGTCAAAATCCATAGTTATTGTGCCTTCCCAGTCTATTGGACATTAGAGTACAATCGCAGAGGATCATCTTGCGTAGTCGATGGGTAAAAGTGACTCGGACTTCCCTCCATATATCTGCATATCACCTACATGGACCTTCATAGTAAACCCAGGTTGACTCTACAGGAACTCTACTCGTTCATTGTCTTATAAGAATCCATATAGGTGTGTCTTAGAACTCTTCCACCCATTCAGTCTTATAAGAATGCATCAGTGATCCATATAGGATGTCTTAGAACTCTTCCACCCATTCATTATCACACAGGAATGTATCAATGACATCCTTCATCGCCAGGTTGGGTATAAGCTGGTCTTGGGTCAGTTTAGAACGGGTCACTGGATCAAAATGACCCACTCTCTGTAAAGGGAGAATAGGAAATGATAGAGAGGGAAGAAGAGGGAGAGGAGAGAGAGAGAGAGAGAGAGAGAGAGAGAGAGAGAGAGAGAGAGCCACAAAATAAGCTCATTGTAATACAAAAGTTGATATGAAATTTAAAATGATATTTTTGTTTTTTCTGAGTATAAAACAATGACCACTGTATATTTGAAAAGAAATTAAAAAAAAAACACATTACCACACATACATGTATGGACCTTCATGAGCATAACCCTGTTATATACTTGTTACTCTACAGCACTTGGCAAATACAAAAAACATAATTGCGAAGACTTTCCAGAGATACAGTTAAGAATAATTTTAATAATTTATTGCCTGTAGAATTTATGTTCAGATTATATAAAAATGTGATTGTCATGTTAACCATTTCAAATGTGAATTACAAAGCCAATGAAACTGCTTTAGCTTATAATGTTAATGAAGTCTTTGTGATTACCGGTATGTAATAAGTATTGCTTTTGAATTCCTAATACATGCATTTTATTTCTTGTCAATCCAGACATTTGCATTTTTTTGCTATTCATTTGCCATTGTGGTTTGGTCCGAAATTCAATCAAACAAAGACAGTGCAGGATAATTTTGCCAGTAAAGCAGTAGCATTTCCATTCAACACATTAAGATTTTTCAGAACGGAAATACTCTGATTTATTTGAGAGAAAATTGCATGCAAATTTGCAATGTGCAAAGTTTTGCAGAGAATAACAGGAGGTCTTATCTATTCTTTCTGACATCAAGAATTTTTGTTTCAACATAGCTACCATACATGTAATAGCTAAAAACACAACATAAATCTTAATTGTGATGTTTTCCTGTGGGACAAGTTTCGACAAAAACTTTTACATAGATGCAACAATAAATAAATCACTTTGAATTTATGTGGATATAGTTATATTATCATGACATTACTTTGCAGTGAGAATATCTTTAAAAAAAAAATTGAAATGAAATCCATTTTAATCTTGGAAAATTTGAAGAATACCAACCTGTAGATGCTCCTCGATATCCTTTCGATCGTATGTGATACCGCTGGGGGTGATGACCGGGTCTCTCATCAATTCAAAACTAATCTTCCCACAAAGGTAATCTGGTACCTCACGTTTCTGTTTGGAAGAGATAGCAAATAAGAGACATTCCCTTTAAGTGTGATGCTACATCATTATCCATCAAGAAACTTAATATCAACCTTCAATTGTATGAGAAAATAGAAAGGAAGCATGGAGAACAAAAGGACACATCAGCGCAGGAAGCAATGATATGATACAAAATGTTATGGAAAAAAGAAATAAGCAAACAGATGGAACAATTTAATTGGGATTAAGAAACTGATTCCCTCAGGATAAAAACAGCATCAACCATTTAATATCTAGGTATTCCAGATAAAAACATAAGCCTTATATTAAGGATATATACCGACAATACCGGAATTCCTTGGGGCAAAGCATTTTCCTTTTCTACCATAACTTTTTATTTTAGTGGGCAAGAAAAGTGGATTGAGCGACAGGTAGAAAGAGAGAGAGAGAGAGAGAGAGAGAGTGAGCGAGAGAGAGAGCGAGAGAGAGAGAGAGGGAGAGAGAGAGAGAAACTGGAATACAGGAAGAAATGATAAACAAGTAAATGGGGGAATACTGAGAAACAAATGCCACTTTTCCCCCCTTTCATTTCATGATTTATGGAAAAAATGAAAACGATCTAAAAAGCAATAATGCATAGATCTAGAAAAAATACAAGGTGAGAGCAATCCCCCCATGATATGTTGCCGGTAAAATATCAAGGGAGTTGTTGCGACCTTTGAAGATTCATAATTTGGCTGGAATATAGCACAGCTATGTCATCTCCTCCAGGTTTAATGAGACATCAATGTTGTTTTGTTATCATTTCTCGTCACATTTTAAGAGCCCATCAAATCTCTTCATAAAAGCCATAAAAGCCATTACGAGGATTGCCTGTAGGAAACAGCCCACATAGACAGCTATTAAAGTGTTAAACAGTCGTTATGTCTTTCTCAGAACTGAATAATGATATAAGAATGAGCAGTTGCAGGTGAACTTGAGTGTCTGCTTCTATTCAACCACATGACATTTTCATCGTGAAAAGACAATAGTATTGCAATTGTGCTATCTATATCCTGCACATATATAAAGCCTATTAAAATCAACTTCTTCCTCTCCTCAAAAAACAATTAACATACACATGTATTTCTATGAAGGCTTTAAAATGTAACACATGTTGAAGATTATGAAGCCAGTAGAACATACATACAGGTGTATATTTTCTGGTCAATCTACATGGTCCAAATCCAATTTTATGATTTTCTACAATTAGCTTTGACAGCTACTAGAGAGCTCATCAAACATACACGTATTTGTTTATGGGGAGGTGTGCACATGTATTATAGACAGGGACACATCATCTTTGAGGACCCCCCCCCCCCCCCCCAAAAAAAAAAAAAAAAAAAAAAAAAGTTATCTAGATCTAGAGACTTATCTGCAATGTGTCCATTGTACCCATTAAGAGTTTGTTATATTAACTGAGCAAGTCAGTCATGACCCAAGACATGAAATTCAGATTGTCTCTCGTGCCTTTTCTATTTCCCTTTCTGATGTCTTTATTTATCTCCCTCTTTCTGTCAACATCTCTCATCCTATTTGCCTTTAACAAAAATCTCATGTATATGTACAATCAAAATGTACAAACATTGTTATTTTTCCTCTATCTTACTCTGCCACTACTTGTGTCCCTATCCCTTCCTACCCCTCCCCCTCCCCCCTCTATCTCTCTCTCTCTTATCTCTCTCTCCCCCTCTCTCTCTCTCTCTTATCTCTCTCTCCCCCTCTCCCTCTCTCTCTCTCTCTCTCTCTTCTCTCTCTCTCCCTCTCTCTTTCTCTCTCTCTTATCTCTCTCTCTCCCCCCTCTCCCCCTCTCTCTCTCTCTTATCTCTCTCTCCTCTCTCTCTCCCCCTCTCTCTCTCTTATCTCTCTCTCCCCTCTCTTTCTCTCTTATATCTCTCTCTCCCTCTCTCTATCTCTCTTATCTCTCTCTCCCCCCCTCTCTCTCTTATCTCTCTCCCCCTCTCTCTCTCTTATCTCTCTCTCCCCTCTCTCTCTCTCTCCCCCCTCTCTCTCTCTCTCTTATCTCTCTCCCCCCCTCTCTCTCTCTTTCTCTCTCCCCCTCTCTCTCTCTTATATCTCTCTCCCCCCCTCTCTCTCTTATCTCTCTCCCCCCTCTCTCTCTCTCTTATCTCTCTCTCCCCCCCCCCCTCTCTCTCTCTCTTATATCTCTCTCTCCCCCCCCCCTCTCTCTCTCTCTCTCTCTCTCTCTTATCTCTCTTATCTCTCTCCCCCTCTCTCTCTCTCTTATCTCTCTCTCCCCCTCTCTCTCTCTCTCTCTCTTATCTCTCTCTCTCCCCCTCTCTCTCTCTCTTATCTCTCTCTCCCCCTCTCTCTCTCTCTCTCTCTCTCTCTCTCTCTCTCCCCCTCTCTCTTCTCTCTCTCTCCCCCCTCTCTCTCTCTCTTATCTCCCTCTCACCCTCTCTCTCTCTCTCTTATCTCTCTCCCCCTCTCTCTTATCTCTCTCTCCCCCTCTCTCTTATCTCTCTCTCTCCCTCTCTCTTATCTCTCTCTCTCTCTCTTATATCTCTCTCCCCCCTCTCTCTCTCTCTTATCTCTCTCCCCCCCACTCTCTCTCTCTCTCTCTCTCTCATATCTCTCCCCCTCTCTCTCTCTCTCTTATCTCTCTCTCCCCCCTCTCTCTCTCATCTCTCTCTCCCCTTGTTGTCTCTCTCTCTCTCTCTCTCTCTTATCTCTCACTCCCCCCCTCTCTACCCCCTCTCTCTCTCTCTTATCTCTCTCTCCCCCTCTATCTCTCTCTCTCTTATCTCTCTCTCTCCCCCTCTCTCTTATCTCTCTCTCTCTCCCCTCTCTCTTATCTCTCTCTCTCTCCCCCCCCCCCCCCCTCTCTCTCTCTCTTATACCCTTTTTCTGCACTGATTTTCATCGGATGCATCCGGACGCATCCGATGAAACTGGCAGTTAGAAAGCAACAGAGGAGAAAAAGGCGATTAAATAGCCGGTGAAAAGAAGAGAAATAGGCGATTAAATTCTCCTGCTCAAGAGCAGGAGAAATTCTCATTCTATCGGTGTGACACCGATGAAACGTGCAGTTAGAAAACGTTCGGGAGAAAAAGGCGATTAAAACAGCGATTAAAATGGTCAAAGGTCGCAGTATACGCGCGCTTAATCGTAACCAGCTGTGTTTGTTGACTTATGGTTGAACATGCTGCATGCTAGCTAGATGGAGCGCGGGCTAAATAATTACGCAATAATTCTTCACTTCCGGCATGGGCTCGCCACAGCGAGAGAATTTCATCGGCAGTTAGAAAGCAACAGGGGAAAAACTGCGGTTTCACCTTTGTTTACATAAGGAAAATTCAATCGGTATTTTCATCGGTGTGACTCCGATAGAGTGCAGTTAGAAAAGGGTATAATATCTCTCTCCCCCCTCTCTCTCTCTTATCTCTCTCTCCCCCTCTCTCTCTCTCTCTCTCTCTCTCTCTCTCTCTCTCTCTCTCTCTCTCTCTTTCATTCTGCCTTGATTTCATTGCAAGTTTTGCTCTTTAAAAAGTGACTTGACAGAATGTCGCAGGACCTATCAATGAATTTTACATGTACATCAAACTTGTAACACAAAATAAAGTGAACATCAAATGAATCAATATGACGATCTTAATACACACATTACCACCACTGGCCGTTTGTAATACAACACAATATAAATTGAAACATGTGTATTCCCAATATATAAACAGATTTCATACTGAAAAACAAAGCATCAGGCTTGATGTCAATTTATTCTAAATTAATTGGAAGCATACAGATGTTCTTACTCTGAAATCAACCTTAATGATCCACAACAATGCAAGTTGTTAAATAGAGAGTAGGTGTATTGAAGCAAACAACTGAGCTTTCAAGACAAGAATTCAGAGAAAAAAACCTTTAGATAAGTATGTTTTCATACTCATTAGTAGATCAAATGGTGAAAACATATGTGTGCGAAAGAGAAGGGGAAGGTTAACATCACAATAACAAAGAGATAATAATAATACACGCGTATATAATAGGCATTTCTATTGTGCCATCTATCTACCGGTAGATGTTTTATCTATGACGTTCCTAAACTTAATAAACGTACCAGGATAATTCCAGCCCAACTGAATTTCACATGATTCTATAGATTATTATGAATAAGAACGACCTTGGAAAAGATATTCCCCTTTAGTATGGAAAAAAAGTCGCTTTATTCTAAGTTTGTGCTCATTTCATTGCTCCATTTGGCAAGGACACACACAAAATGTCAGATGTATTTAAAAACGGTGATGTTAATGTTATTTTAATATTAGTACTGGTTTAGATGACACACTTGATGATCTCTTGAAGACTTTTTCCCCATATTATAATCTTTTCTGTGAAAGGTCACTGTGGGGTTTATGGATCTTTATTACTCTTGCTGTAGATATAGAATAACCAGGCTGCGTCACAGCCTGGGGTAAGTACCTCTAAAGATGCGCACCATATGGAGATAGTATGCTTCCATTTGTTATTTCTTCCATAAAGCAGTCTTTGGTTTGCCACTTCATCTCATGATTAACGAACCTATCAAGTACTACCTCGCACCACCCCACCATGCAGCCCCACCCCCAAACACACAACTCATCATGATCACAAGACTGAGAGGGGATGATCCAACCACCAGGGTTAACAGCCCCCGCCCCCCTTTTTCCTCCCCTTCACACAAACAAAATTTATTTTAAACGTTTGGTATACCAGTTCATTATGAAACTTGTACAAATACGACATACACAAAACTGTATGATAGGAAATTCTAGTTTTGAAGTTATAGAAGAAAAACAGGTTTTAGCATTGTCCCACACATGAATTCAAAATAGAATCAAGTTCATTGCCTTTGTGACTGTTGTATAGAATAAATACCATATACATGTACTAGTAATTGGTCAGGTTTTATAGTTACCTTGCATTGCTAAGACTGGCCAGCTGGTATTTTTTTATACCTTAGCAATGCCATGCATAAAGCTGACCTCAGTCATACTAACTAATTGCTTTTAATAAAGAGAAGGTTAAGTTCTGGGAAAGACCAAAGTTACTTTGTGAGCTTTTTCATTCTGGGTACCGGTATGCTTAATAGTGTGGAAGAATATCATAGAAAAAAAACCTTTGAAAAGAATAGCTCCTCAAATACCCTCATATTTACAATATGACAGGCAACCGCTGGAGGTTATTCATCATAACCTCATGCCATATGTTTGTGTAATTCAATTCAAATTCAAATTCAATTCAATAATGCTCTATTTATGCAATCATATACATACACATACACTTTGACTAGTCTGGGCAAAATTCTAATCATTTTCATGATTCCAAAACCTCATATTATATTTTGGTAGATGATCAACCTTGTCCAAATTGCTTCTACAGTGTCTTTCACAATGAAATTGCATGACCAGAACCCAACGTTTTATTTAAACAAGGCTTAAAGTGACTCAGTAACATTACCTCAGATTCTGAAACAAAATGTTGGATTTAGCTCATGCTGCAATCATAATTAAAAAACCCTTTTATAGGTCAGTCAGGAATCCCATGACTTTTACAAGCCGATTGGCCGTCTGATTATCAAGATATTTATGATTGGAAATCGAAATTAAATTTTGCGTTTTTCTTTTTTGAGGCACTTCATGATCATATTTTTAGGGCTTCAATATTACACCATATCACAGACACTCATGACACGTAGGGCTATGCATCTCAGATTTAACATTGTTAAACGATGCCTTTAAACAAAGATGATTCTATTTTAACGTACTCTGGTCAAATTTTCAAAGAATTTTCTCTAGTATGAATGGCCCCTTAGCCATGAGATTCACCAGGTACTCGTGAAGATACTCCAACTCCTCATCTATATATTAGTTGAGGCTGAAGCAGCAGGTCGTAAAATCTAGGCTTCATCCCATGAATTGGAGTATTTACGAGCCTTCTCATTATTACCCTTGTAAGGAGGTGGGTGGGTAGAGAATGTGAAGGGGATGGCCTCTATAGGCCTGTCCTCACTAGCTCGACATTGCCAAATATCCCGCTATTTGAACTATACCGATCGCAAACTATCCAGCTAATTTGCGTCTTCATCAGCCCGAAGTTGCAATTAGCGGGATATTTGGTCGGGATTGTTATCCCAAGATATCTTGAGATAGTATGCAAAATATCCCACTATTTGGCAAAATATCCAGCTATTTGTACAGTGCGTCTTCACCAGACCGAACACTCGCACTATGCGCTAACGCTGAGCAAAATATCTTGAGCTAATTTCTCAAGGTCGAGTTTCTAGTTTCAAGGTCGAATCTCGAGCTGATGAAGACATGATTTGTTACTTCAGGATTATTTCCCAAATCAGAAATAGCGGGCTATTTGGCAATCTCGAGTTGATGAAGACGCGCCTTATCTGCTTAGAGACTGTCAACCAATCCAATGATTTATTATGCAGTCAGCATGCAATATATATATATATGGAGCAGCCTTCAATGCAGGAGGAATCCTTAAAGTTAGTGAACAAACTTTGATTTCAATTGATTCTGTGGAGATTTTCTCAACACCTGGATCACCCAATTTGATTTTAACGAGCGCGAGAGCTCTACTGAATCTATTGTGCATACCGGGTATTCAAATTGATTTGTCCAATCTATGACAGGTGAAGGGTGGTTTTATTACGGAGATAAAGAGTACCCATTTCTCCAATTCATAAATGACACAAACAGTTATAAACAACATCTTTCTTTAATATCATTTCTTCATGTAGCCCTACATGTCACTGGCAATGACTAGCAATAACATCTTCATATATGCAGCTATATAATAAACACAGGGGAAAAAGAGTAAGTTTTATGGATCACTGTCATTTTAAGAGACTCATTAAAATCGTTGAACAGAGGATTTTCATCACTATTTCAAAAATGCTGGTACTTACTCTGTATTACAAAACAATGGCCCAAATTCACAAAGCAAGGTTTGAGCTCAGACCAAGGTTTGAGCTCAAACCTCCTTTTGTTTCGCCAAACCTCCTTTTGTTCTTTACAAACCAGGTTTGTAAAAAACGCGTAAAACGCCTCATATGACGTACGAAAACCAAGGTTTGTCGACAAACCTCCTTTGAGAATTCGGGCCAATGTGTTTCTCATTACAAAATGATATTCTATTATTACTTTGCTAAAATGGTAATCATTAACTCAAATCCTTGAAGTAGGTGAACCCAGCAATTGCTATACTGTAGCTTTGTATCAACGTGGTGATATAAAACACACAAATGGCTTTCTTGAGAAGTGACCTTTGACCCCAACATATCATCAGACCTTGTTTCACAAAAACGAGTTATTAATATTTATTTAAAAAAAGTTCAATTAACTGTTATGAGATACTGAAATCACTGCATTTGATTCCATGTGAGCAAATTTGCTATAGAAATGTCTCATTGATATTTATAAGGTGAATCAAATGGGACCCAGTCTGGGCAATGTGAAGAGGGTGAATGTTTGATCATCTAATGGCTAATGTGAACAGTGCAGGAAACAGAAAATGTGAAATGTCTCCCTCTATGGGGATATAGGCATAACAAAAATATCTGCAAGTTACACTTACAGTGAATCGTTTCATCAGATTTGCCTTCTCCAACCTCACACCCCTGCCCCATAAAACAATCAACATATTATTAAAAATCTAAGTAGAAAATGAACCTAGCAAATTATACTTCAAACACCTTTAACAATATACATTGTATGAGATTACTTGCACTGCAGAGTAACCTGCTTTATAGGCAAAAAGCAATCACCTTTAACTATGTTACTCATCCAGATGGAGACAGCATCCTAAATTGAAATTTACACTTTTCAATACCTAACAATAATTTCTTTCACACCTAAATGCATTGATAAACAAAGCTTGTACAATGTATACATAATTTGAGTATCCAAGTCAGAGATTCTGCCTAAACCCTGCCGTACATGTATACACGTACATCAACGGAGTAAATGAAACCATATATTTTAATCAAGCAAGAACAGGAAGTGATATCCACTCCTTTCTTCTAATAAATCTGAAATCCGATACCAGGCTGACGGATACTCTTCAGTCTCTATTAAATCTCTCCCTCCTCCTCCTTCTCCTCTCTATCTCTCCGGACTCTTTCACCATAATTATTCTTTCCCTATACCTCACTTTAAATCTTTCTTTTTTTCTCTTTTCTTTTTCTCTTTCTCTTCTGCTCGTTCTTTACATGTATACCATCTGATCTCCCCCTTTCTTTCTCTAACACACACACACACACACACACCCACACACACAAAGACATACAATTTCATGATACAACCGTTTCTCTTCTTACCCCCCCCCCCCCCACCTCTCCTTGTCCTCACTTTCTCTGAGTTTGTACAAAGGCTAATTGGTCATGTTCATGGGGAGTGCCAGTGGGAATTGGAGATGAGTGCCTACCTATAACTGTTTTATTATGGTTCAGGTTTCATGTAGTACTAGTGTTCAGTACATGTACATGTATCATCATGATCTACTTGATTCTATACTTGAAATTGTCCTTAGTTTTCAGAATGCATTGCGTGTAGTATTTCGTTAACTTTGGTAGTTGGTATATTCTTACTTTTTAATATTGACCATTCCCTATGTTTTGTCGGACATTGCTTGCTACTTCCTTTGTAAATCTAGTTTATAAGTCATTAATTTCTTTAATTATGTAAGATTCTTTTGAATGTTTTGAAAAATTGATGTTAAGTGCTTAGAAACATTTGTAATGAATTAAACACTATAGTAATCCAATTTATTATCAATACATGGTGACCACAAGTCCAAATTCTGTCTGTTTTTATATATTTTAAATTCTTTGATAACCTTTGTTCTCCTCCCTTACTAGCATCCCACACAGCGCAATGTCTGTACTGATCGTGCGTCCAGGGTAAGAATGAAATGAGTGTATCTGTTTTAGCGTGTTTCATGTGTATTTTCTCAGCTGATTGGGCGCGTGACACAGAAATATTCCAGGCAGTGGACTAGGAGTGGACTAGGGGATCACGTACACATGTTTATCAAAGCTTATCTGTTGAGAGCTGGCAGGGTAATACAAGTAACTAGCTGACACGTGAGGTAATATCCTTCTCAAATGTTCTGTTGACTTGAAATTGCAGGACGTACTTGTACATGTAAACCCAATAGAAGATGAAATGAAAATATTCTTGATATAATCATAACACAACATGCACGAAAGAACAAAATAATTTTTCAATCCTCGGCTTCACCGATACCGGAGATTCTTAATTCTGTAACTTTTGGCAAACTATATGTAGAGACCACACTCTGATTTTTAAGTTTGAAACTAGCTTTTATTTAAAACATTGCTTTTAAATCTAACTCGCTTTACTACAGATTAAAAAGAAAGAGGAAACAAAAGAAAAAGAAACAGAAAAAGAGAAGAAAAAAAAAGCCTCTAAGAGATGACACTACCCCCCCCCCCCCAAAAAAAAAAAAAAATATATAAAATAAAATAAAATAAATAAATAAATAAATAAATAAAAATAAAAAAATAAAATAAAAATAAATAAATTAAAAAATAAAAAAAATAAAAAAATAAAAGAGAGTTGGACTCAGGAAATATGGAGAATAGTAAGTGCATTTTTATAAAGGCATTATGTTATTAAAGTAAGTCCACAGGATCTTCAGTGTTACACTCCACCAATACATGTCAGAACAATGCTAAATTGAAACTAGAAATGCAATCGTGTCACAACGATGTGCGTGCAATGACGCCGTGTTTCTACGTGTCGAACGAAAGAGCTTCTCTCGGACTATCCAGAGCAATTTGTACGAAGTCTTTAGCTTCTGTAATATTGGAGACAGGTAGGGCGAAAGAAAGGCCTCAATAGTGACCTTGATGGGATGGTAGTGACTATGCCTACGATGTTTGAAAGAAATTGGGATAGGGGAAACAACCTAGAAAGGGCTCGCAAGCACTGCGTGCAAAACCAAATGGGATTAGTTGCACGTTCGTCATTGCAAACAAGATCGTTCTAGGGGTCAAAAGCGTGAACCCGATTTGCCCCATAGACAATGCGTGTAATGCATGGGCGGAAAACGTAGAGGATCTGTATTATGACCGGAGTTAAATTGTTTTTTCTCTCTCTCTTTATGTCTCTTTATGGGCCGTATATGGTATCATTGGAAAGAGAATTTCATGGTCGTTATTGTAAACTACTCTCTTTTTTTCTATGATAATCCTATCGAAACATGTGATGTAAAATAGATTTAAAGGACAAAATGGCGTCTTAAATGGCCCCCTTGACCAATTTCAAGAATCCGGCCACGAGGTGCCCTGCGTATTGCATCTCGGAATGTCATTGCAAATTTTCAAGGAAAAAAAAGGATGTTTAGGGGGCGAAAAGTAGTCTGAAAAAAATGACGTCATGGCCGATAAGTGTTATAATCGGGCGGAATTCGTATAGTGACCCTTGTTCAAATGCGATTTACTCACAATTTTCTGTGTAAACATATACCATACTTGGTATCATTCGAAAGGGCACTTCATTGCGGTCAGTTTGACACCATTGTCATCTGCACGCAATGTACTGCACGTATTAAAGGCGCTATTACGTAATGCATAGTAAATTCATCATTTTTGGCGATAACTTTGCGCTGACATATTCGAATTTTACCAAACTTGGTAAACAGTTGTCACGTATATGGATACATATGTCTGCAAAGTTTCATTGATGTAGGTATAACGATCGCCATTTTAGAGCAAGTTGAAGTTATTTCTCAATTTTCTTGAAAATGGCTTATTTGGAGGGCAATTTTCTCAAATTTGGTCAGTGATAGGGTATATAATTTTGTATATGGCTGGAAAGGGCATATCTTCAAGTATCTAAATCCAAAAAAGGGTACGGGTTTGCCAAGCCATTATGGAGATACGGCCACAGACAGAAAGCCAATTCCCAGAACTTTAGAGGGCGCTATTTATGTTGTGCAAAGCCATTGGAGCGTGAAATTTGGCGTGGCTATGTGCAATTATGAGATAAAGATACTGTGAGATTTAAATACAAAACGGAATTTATATGAGAAAGTTATGGCAGTTTTAGATTATTTAGGGGTCCATTTTTCAAGAACTTGAGAGATTTTTGACGGAGTCGGTTTCAGATTTGAATTTTGAGTATGAAGATGGCATTTTGAAGGGCAGGTTATAAGTAGCAGATTAAAGAACATCTCTTAGACTATCTAGAGAAATTTGTTAGAAGTTTGTAGGATCTAGGATAGTGGAGATAGGAAGGAAGATAGAAAGGCCTTAAAATGGACCAGAAAAGGACAAAATGGCGCCTGGACGTTTACGCATGAGTGATTTCAGAAAACGAAAAAGTAGGTGACCTGGATGAGATGCTAGAGATGATGCCTACGGAATTTGAAAGGAAATGGACATGATGAAGGCACCTAACTAGGAATAACAAACACTATGTGCAAAACGAATGTGATTTTCGGACGATAAGGAAAACAAGGAAAAGGAGGAGGAGAATATTAATGGGGCAGAATGTGAACGAAAACAAGGCAATGACGAAGGTTCGTCATTGCAAATACATGTGTGTTTAATGTACAACTTCATGAAAGGCACAATCCTGAATGAGAGAGAGAGAGAGAGAGAGAGAGAGAGAGAGAGAGAGAGAGAAAGAGAGAGAAAAGAGAGGATGTGAAAGAAACGGGCACAAACAGGGTAAGAATAAAACAGCCTACCTGTCTCCTTTCATCTACTGTAGCCAGTAGTCTATTTAGTTCCTTTTGATGTCTTTCCTGAAAGATTAAAAAAGAGAGGAAATTTGCTGTAATGAATTAATGCAATGAACTAGAGAATATGCAAAGTTTATTTTGGGCAGGCAAATATTAATAGAATCATGGAATATGTATTATTTTGGCTTTATTATCTTTTATTTTCTTGAGATAGCAAAGAGCATGATTTAAATATGATATTAGGTAAGTTTCAAAAAATAATGCTCATGCTTCACTACTACATCAAATGACGGATTCGTGACATGTGTCCTAGATACCAATAGAAATACATTAAATTCTATGAAGCATTATAAAACAAAACAAAAACAATAAGATTATCTTGAAATACGACTGATTACATACATTCATACATTGTACATAAACAAAGTGGACCTGAGGGCTGAAATTTTGCAAAACATGGCTACAACAAATGTACAAAAAAAGTGTATCCATCATAAATAGGTATTAAGGACTGGTCCTACCAATGTGATAACAAGTACAATATATGTAACTTAACTTGTATTTAAAGGCACTACTGTGCTATGAACTAAACATCAGAAGTTGTTTAAAAATTGAGATAAAAACCACACACTATGAAACATAAAGACAAGTTTTACAGAAGAACTTACAAAGTCTTCTTCAATCTTCTTTGTAGCATCTGTATGTATGTCTTTGTCTTCTTCTCCATCTTTTTCACCTATTTTTTCTTTCAATGCATCAATTTTCCTGGCAAAATCAAAACACACATTCAAAATATACAAAATATGTCCGATTGAGGCAGAATGCAGAATGGCTAAAATAAAATAAATCATTTGCTCTTGAAGTAAACTAAATTTGATTACTGGGAATGAAAAAATAATGCCTCATATAACTGCTTACATGTATGTAGCTGGTGCCTATTAAAGCAAGGGAAGATGCCAATTTGCTTTCAAGAGGTATTTTTAAAACCTTCTACACCTGTACATTATATAATGATTCATTTATACCTAATATAAAACCCAACACAAAAGAGGGATCCCTCTCCTTACTTACAAAACTGGATGTGTCCATATTCTGAAAAATGTATGCTACATTTTTTGTTAGTAAAAAGTATGTTAAAGATAAAGACCAGTTCTGGTCATGCGATTGCATTGTGAAAGAAACGTTGTGGAATCGATCAGAAAAAGTTGATCATCTACCATATAAGTATTGGTGTGTACTGCAAGGTTCTGGAATCATCAAAATGATAAGAAATTAGGCCCAGTCTTGGTAAAGTTACAAGCACTGTACACAGAAAGATGTATATGGGACCACGCGACACTTGCGCGATATCTACCAGGTCCAAATAGATATAATAATTTACCCTTACCAAATATATCAATTAGTAGGCGGTTTCTCTGCAAAATTTGTATCATCACTTATTAGTCAAAACATATTCTTTCACATGATTGGTAATAAGAGCTTCCATTTCATTTTTTTGCAGTGTTTATCCACACAGCCACTTTGCAAACAAAATTACCCGTATGATTTGTCTTCATTTAGATTTGTTGACAAATGACAATATACTTGTACTAACATAAAAGACTACTAGTATTCAGAAGACCACCCCATATTGTCGTTATTGAACCATCAATACTTTCACTTATCATATACCGGTATTCATTCAAATGAATAAAGCAACAATCATATTATTACTGTTTAAAAATAATCAGAAAAATGCATACATGTATGTAGCAAACACTTGATGAATAAAAGAGTAATGTACTAAAACTGAAAGGAAGGGTAGATTACAAAAGAGAGAAACGAGAGAGAGGGAGAGAGAGAGAGAGAGAGAGAGAGAGAAAGAGAAAAGGGAGACATAGAGAGAGAGATTAAGAAGCAGAAAGGGATTATAAGACTATACTTTACAAACTTACCTTCGTTTTTCTTCCTCCATGAGTGTCATAAGATGTGTCTGTGTTTCAATCTCCTGTGTAATTCTCTTTTCTTCTAAAATGTTCCATCTCTTCTTCTTAGCTGACCTTAGTGCAGCAGCTATGTCATCCCCAAAATTCACTTTCTGTTCTCTGGCGAGATCATGTGCTATACAAGGAATATAATAGTAAGAGTTGGATGTATAAAGACACCTACAGTATCACCCTGAGTTCAATCTATGGGATAGCTTGGGAACAGTTTACTATTCTTCTCATTTGGCCTAAAGGTCAAAGTGGGTACTTGTAAAATATCAGTAATATTTTTAACTCAATCAGTATCATTTAAAAAAAAAGTTATCCATCATATCCTAATCTACTTAACTAACTTGCCAAAGTTAATCAGAATCATATATTCTGAATAATAAAAAACATTTAAAACATTAAAACTATAAATCCCAAATCACACTTCGAGCTTCACTTTGTTCGATTTATTCTACGATCAAACACTAAAAATATTGGATAATGTTCAGTTCTCTTTGGGCTTTAAATTCCACTTCAACCAATCATGATCTTGGCACATTTAGCCACTTGATTGGACCATCACAACTCTCTGTGAGAGTCTACAAATTTGTATTTATCTGTGAACTCTCCATAATATTTTGCATCATTAAAAGCATAATAAAAAAATGAATATAAAAGAAACAAACCTCTGCGGAAGCTTGTGATGGCTTCATCGTATCTCTCATCTTCTACTAGGGTATGTCCAAGGAAGAAATGTGCCTTGATGTGAGAAGGATCAAGCTCTAAAGCATGTCTACAATCCTCTGCACCGCAATCCCAATGTCTCAGCTTTATCTGACAAAGGGCTCGATTGGTAAAGAATTTGGGATCTGATGGGTTTTTGCTCTAGAAAAACAAATACATGATAAATACAAATAAAACGAAGGGAATGGATAGAGCCATCGGTACAAAGTAAACATATTTAATTTGAGGGTTACTTGTTTTCCTGAAGGTTAATTTTTGGGATTTTCATCAAACCAGGCAGGAGGTTCATGAAAATATCTTAGGCATTCCTGTGATGACTGCCGATGAGAGTGTATTCCTCCAAAGAGGCCTCATACCAATCAGTCATCTACTTGACCAAGAGAAACTACAGCTGCTGCTTGGCCAACTATTGGAACTCAACACTACTAGATTAGAGCGTCAGACTTTTATACATGCCCTCAGCATTTGCACTCCCTCAGTGAAAGCCTGAAAGTTATTCTGGCTGTGTACAAGCTTCCAACCATTGAGAACCTAATAACAGATCCCATTCCCTACATCTCCTGGAAACGCAGAGTTAACAACTCAATCTCTGCTGCAGCCGAGGAAGCTACACAGGAAGGAGCTGCCCCCAAGACGTTCCTCACATTCTGGCATGGAAAATTAATCAACCCAAAAGATCCACCATCAACAATAATTAGACAGGCACTGACCATTAGAGCACAGCTCCTCACATCTACATGTACATGTACCTACCTCACCCAAACCCGCATCACCAAAATTAAGAAAGCAACCAGCACTAAGTGTCCTTTATGAAATCTTGAGGAGGATACCTTCGTTCACATCATGGCTGCCTGTTCAGATACTGTCAACCTATTTGAAGACCTTACCCACAGAGTTAGCAGACTCCTGCGTAATGTCCTTGAATCTGTACCCAATACACCCCTGCTCAATACCCAGGACCCCTTTTTATCTGACTGGTGCCATTATCTTGCCATATGATCTATCCCTTCCCTGCACTCTCAATGATTCTATTTTGTAGATGGCACTTCATTGACTATATAAAATTCATGCCCATTACCTGCACTCCATACCCTCCAACTAAGGACTAGATCTAGTCTATGTCGTATATTTACATCACAGCCTACCCCTTCGACTGCGATGAACTCGGCGACCTCCGAAAAGTGAAGTGACAAAAATCACAAAACAGAGAGGTTCACAGTTCTGAGCATTCAATACATTTCACTGAAATACATGTAGGGTAGAGCGCCCAGTATTCGGTCACTTAAGGGGAAATCGCTAATATTTTGAATTCTTACCTCTTTTATTTGGCAATCTAGTCTATCCATCAAAAGAAAAGAAATTTATTCCACCAACGTTTAGTCACTAAAAATAAAAATATAGAATGATAATAAGCAAAATACTTCCGAAAGAAGACGGAGCATTTTTCTGCCCAGAATTCGGTCGTGCGATTTGTGCGTGGTATCTCCGTCGCCAAGGTCAGGAGTGAAGCGTATTTGCGCACTATTTTCACACAATTGCGCGATAAAGCACTGAATGTCAATGTGTTGACCGAATACTGGGCGCACTACCCTAGACTAATTCAGAAAAATATCTTAGACTAGTAAATTCTTATCGATGCACGTTAGAAAGAATAATTTAAAAATTCAAATCGTGACACGAGTCTAGACTGTCAAACTTGCCAATCAGCCACATCCTATTTATTGTGTGCATTTGTGTGTATTGACTATTCATGTGTGCAATTGCTGCCTATTAATATTATTACTAGCACGGTCGTTTTTATGAAGTGTAGACCTCCTAGGCCTAAAGGCCTACACAAATGTCTGCATGTGGGACAATGGTGAGTCTGATGTTGATTATTTGATCACCGATTACAATCGCGATTTTATGGATTATTTTCTTTATTACATCTATGCTTTAAAAAAAATGTATAATATACTCACTATGGCCTTGTTATAACAACCAATGGCTTCTTCATATTTACGTGATCCAAAAAAGCGATTGCCCTGTTCTTTCAGCTCCGTTGCATTCATTTTAATGTTCATTTCTGTCCGGTCTCCCTTCGTCTGCAACTAATGTTTTGTATTCGACGTCGACCTTAAAAATTTAATATAAACAAAGGTTTAGAAACACAAAACGTCATTCCATTTGAGAATTTTCAAAAGATGAAATATTCGCAATTTTAGGGACACAACTGGATGAATAAAGATAAATTCAGTCCGTAGTCAACGCAGAAGATTCTCGATGTTAACGGGCGCGGTATACAGGTTTACGTCATGCACGATAGTTTATTTACAATACAAAACGGGTTTTACCCAACCCAGACGTTCTGTATGTAGGCCTACTTGTCCGGCCGGACAGATCATGACTAGACAGGTATATCCTGAACGTTGTCAGTTGATTTAATATTTATCTTTGAAGAAACTAACTAGTTTGCACGCAATATTTCATAAATATTTGAAGACCTTGTTGAGCTATGCTTTATAATTGAGTTAATTTTTTCGAAAATATATCGTGTTGGTAGGCCTATTTAGTTTTTCAAAGAATCTTAAATCCAACTATCGTTTGTTATAAAAGTCCGTTTGGCAATTTTTGCAATACGATTCTTGCAAGCATGCATTTCATTTTTTCATTTATTTTTCTAATAAAAAGAGTAAATACCAATTCTCTGCATACTTTACAGGCCAGGGGCGGAGCGTCTTCCAAAGTGTGTGTGTGTGTGTGTGTGGGGGGGGGGGGGCATATCAACAAAATACTAAAGAGGCACCTACTATATAAGCGGAACCTCAGAGTGGAAATAACTTTTAGACAACTGGTGATCAATACATTATCAGGGATTATTTAAGAATTTTAATGTTACTCTCTTTACTAGAACTAACTTGGATGTTCTGGCCTCTTGGACTAATGGGCGAATATTTGCCCTCGTCAAGCCACTGATGGCAAGGATGTACGAGACCTTATCACTATAGTAACCGCTTCAAAGAGAGTTGTTGCTTCCTCAATATACACGTCCCTGTCAGTATGTCTTTTTTGGCCTAAATTTTGCCATTGTATTGTTTCATATATTTTTTTACCAACAGTTTTAGCTAAATTAATTAATTTCAAATTAATTATCTCTTCAACGGGTCTCCTCTTCATTACCAAATACTTATTTACTCATTATTTTTACATTGTGTTTTTTTTTTGTAACTTTCATTTTATTGTGTTTAATGTAACAGGCAAATAATTACCAAAAATACAAACCTTGTATTTTAAATATTCATTTGCGAGAAAAATTATAAAGATTTTAAGGGGATATAGCCACTCCTTTTTACCACTCATCTTGATTAATTTAACACTCCAAATTGGTACAGCTCATATTTTTTTCCTCCATTTCGTGACCTGGGTGTATACACGTTTTAGTTTTTTGTAACCTTTGTGATATCATTTTACTCCCCATGCACAATGCACAAATGATAATAATATCTTACAATACACATACAAATACACAAAATATACTATAATTGTATATTTTGTGTATTTTTATGTGTATTGTAAGATATTTGAAATGTAATTTGTTTGTTACAGCAGGGCTCCGTCGAAAAGCAGGCCTTGCGGCTTGAATGGGACCACGCCGCTTTTTTTTAAAGAAGACATGAATAAATAAGTAAATAAACTCAGGAGGAAGCCATTATGGTTATTATAATATCTCTTTCACTCTCCCAGGCCTGTCATTCGTTGTAAGAAATGAATAATGAAGCCGGATAATGGATTTATTCATTACCCATGTTCCAATTAACTTAACCGAAATGAAACTAGGGTAAAGATGTTCTATTTATTATAGGATTAACTTACCTTGTTTGTCACGTATATCTGACATTCTACATTAATCGGAATGGCAGAGTCATCATCATTTTGCATAATCATCTCCGTCATTTGCAAGAAGATGTTGTTCAGAATATTTGTACCTGAATGCGACCATTTTGTCCTATCCATCTCATTCATCGGATGGATGTTATATTTAACATTATCCCACTCATCTCAATAGTCTTTAGCCTTAATCATATTTCCATGTTGTGCACTGTCATCAGTCATTATCCGTGCACCCATGTCTTCTGAAAGATGTTCTACAGATTGTTAATAGCCGTAATATTCCCATATATCGTACTCATTTCGATCAAGATGAAAGTTCTCCTTTGGCTTATACTTACTTCCTCTATTGTGATTTAACATGATACACGGATATCTCGGGCATTATCCTAATTTCTTAACCTTTTATTCATTCCATTGTACGGTTGATTTTTTCCGAAAATGTTGGTATCTCAGTGTTAAGATTAATCATAATCTAGCTCATGAAAAATGCTGACTGATTATTAGAGAGGGGGTAATTTCCCGTTGCCCCTCTTATTCATGTCGTTAGTCTTATAAATACTGTATATCGAATAATTTATAGATGAATGTTCCACATTTATAATTATGTACACCTCAGCCATTATTATTATGTATGTATCATATCTAATCTAATGGATCAAGCAACTCCCTCTGCAACTCCCTCTGTCTTTCTCTCTCTCTCTCTCTCTCTCTCTCTCTCTCTCTCTCAGTACTATGTCGATACTGTAGAGTGAGTTTACGAAAATATCTTCGTTTTGGAGACAAAACATTTTCTGTATTGACTGTAGGCCTATATTTAATATGTATCTTTGGAATTCTAAAACTTCTTCAATCTGAAAGATTGCCGCCATGCAATTATGATAAACGTGATAATATCTCAGTTAAAAGGTGGAAACGTGTTTTTTTTCTTTATAACCATTGTAGGTGCTGCTAGCTTCTAATCGAACAATGTGAAAATTACGAAATGCAAAAATGAATTAGAGAAATAAAAGATGCCATAATCCGTTGCACTTGTGCATAAAAGCATGTTTGATCATGATTTAATCGATAATTTACAATGATTGCGAGGAGCAGCAAATGCAATGTGTTTTATATGAATATACAAGAAACATTATCATGACAACAATGTGTGTAATTGCTAAAAAGGAATATTACTGTGATATTGGAAACATATATAGATACACTAACTGTTGTATCCAACTTGAGAAGATTTTAGGTTAGGGAGAGTAGATTTAAGGAATCTTAACACTGCAAAACAAACATAAAGATATAGATATTAAAACAAAAGTGAAAAGCCATCATGAACACCTTTTTTCTTCTCTAAATACAATATTAAAAGATACCCACAATTAGGGTAGTCACACAATACAAAAATGATAATAATGTTGATATTACTACATCTAATACTACTACGAACAATATCATAATATTGATAAATAATAATAATAATGATACTAATAACAATAATAAACATTATAGTAATAATAATAAAACTAAATTTAGAATTCAACTCTCTCTTTACTGTTCATTATCATAAATTTCAATGTGCCTCTACCAAGAAATATACATGTATATATATATGAAAATCCATTTCTTTTACCATAAGAGACTGAATATCAAGAACTAGTCAACAGTACACCCAGGGAACTAAGTATATATTTACAAGAAAACCATTTCTACTTATTTTTATTCTTCAATACGAACAACTAATTCAATATACCATCACTTTATAATAGCTTATATATTTAATATTGAATTTATTTATTCATATGTCATTTTAACAGAAATACATTTCCATTGGTTTAAAGATAAACTTAAGTTCTGGTAATGCGATTGCATTGTGAAAGAAAAGGTGTGGAATGGATCAGAAAAGTTGATCATATAGCATGTAAGTAATGGTGTGTAATGAAAGGTTCTATAGTCATCAAAATCGTCATAAATTTGGCAGAGTCTTGGTAAAGTAACAATCACTTACACAGAAAGATGTATATGGGACAACACACATGGTGTCGGGGCTAGTACTACCCTGATTTCCTTATCTTTCTATGCTCATTACTCAGCCAGTATACATTTTCTTCCAAAATTGTTTGGCACATGACATTTATTTTGTAATCTTGAACATTCAGTGTAAGTTTCGTTAGATTCTGTGAGAATTCATTTTCTTTTTTTACCAGAACTCAAGTTTATCTTTAAAAATGACAAAGTCGTGACACAACAGAATGATACATACCAAACAAGTGTATAAATATACATTATACGATTTAAAAAGAAAAGAAATGCGTCCCTGGCATTGAGTAAAACTATTATTGATCTTACAGGTACACAAACAATATTTTATTATACATAGAGGATGAGGAAAGATACAATTTGCGTGACGATACCGTCACTTCGTGAAATAATTGTTTCGCCGTCGCTATGACTGTATAAGTGCTGATCAGCGCGCGACTGAATGAGGGAAATCACTGATCCAACGGAATGCCGTGGCACAACAGTTGGTGATGAAGGAGTTTGGGTTCCTTCTCAAGCTAGAGTAGATGTTTTGTTTTTTAAAACCTAGCTGTTACCTAGATGCATGGTCAAAGTTTGACCATGACTTGACGGGTGTCTTGACACCCATGGTTCAAAGACAATCAGAAAGAAAACAAGCGGATACTTACAGGTATGGACCTGATTCGTAGTAGGTCCATGTTACAAGAAAGTCAGAATCCACCTGCATGCTCCCGTACCGAAGTGTGGGATTACTACGTTCCCTGTATCACATGGCTCGAGACCCACCTTTCCCAGGGGCGGGCCCCTCTAAACCAACCATACAATGTCAATGACAATCCTAGCATGCAGTGGATTATTCGAAAATAGACAGGGGAAAAGTTAAAAGAGCTAAATTCGAAAAGAGAATGGCAGCTAGGGAGGCAAAGGAAGCTTATACCCTCACTCTGGTAGAGAACTAGCCCATTTCCTTTAAATAAAATGATAGGTGAACAATAATTGACATCCTGGCCAACTTGTTCATACATTGTACATGCCTACGTATTCAGGTCTGGAGACTATGTTGAGAAATATATCTGGTTTATATTTCCCTCTAGATATTTACACAACAATTTTCTGAATTCGTGCGTGAAACCTAGTAAAATAACTGACAAAAAATTAATTTGAAAGAATTTGAATAATAATCTATAGTTACCAGAAGATTTCCAATTTTATGGGTATTCAATCTTAATGATACAATTGTATATAACTTTTTTAGATTTTCAAAAATGTATTTTATCTGCATAATTATATTGATGATTGTAACTAGACAACATTTTTATCAGTTGTTGCCATGTAATTTTAATTTCATTATTTTTTTTTTCTTCTGTAAATACATTGTCGCTCATATAATTGAAATATTTTTTTTTTACCCCAATTTATGGATTTATTTGACAATGATTTGTTACTTGTTACTTGTAGAGATAATCCCGATGGCAGCTATCATACAGCTAAACTGGGCTGTCGGTGCAACGTGCTGGCATAGTGACAGTGCATGAAATAATTCAAAACAGTAAATGATGTCTATTATTTACAATAAAACGGTGGACGTGCAAGTAAAAACCGAGACGTGAAGTCTACAGTAGCTTGGACCCAACAGGAGGAGGCAACGCTCTGATGCTGGGTAGAGCAGCCTCCTGAAAGATGGTCACTGTTGGAGATATTACCGCAGCAGCTGATAGGTGGTTCCACGTCCAGATGGTGCGAGGATAGAAGGAGTACTTGAAGCTATCAATGGAAGCTGTGGGTACTGCATACTTCAGAGGGTGATTATTCTGCCCAGATATGTAGCTGGGATAATGTGAGTGGGAAAAGGCATGTTGAGTTGATGATGGTGCATCTTGTAAAACAAAGTGGACTGTGCAAGAAGCCTGCGATTGTGAAGGGTATCCCATCCCAGTTTGTTGACAAGTGCTGTGACTGATGTTACTCTCCGGTAGTCTTGGTATACAAATCGGGCGGCAGCTCGCTGTACTTTCTCAAGACTTTGTATTGATGTCAGAGTCCGAGGGTTCCAATCTTCACTGCCATACTCAAGTTGAGGACGAACAAGCATTGTGTAGGCTTTGGATTTGATGTTCTTGGTGCACAGTGATAGAGTTCTGCGTAGGAGACCAAGAGTTCTATTGGCTTTCTGGGTGGTGAGTTTACATTGGGTGTTCCATTTAAGGTCATGGGTAATCGTGACACCAAGATACTTGTATTTTTTTACTCGAGGAATTGACTCATTTAGTAGGGTGTAGTCCACTGTGATGGGGTGCTTCTTGTTTGTGATTGACAATGTAGCACACTTCTTGATGTTGAATCCCATCAGCCATGTAGTAGACCAGTCTGCAAGAACATGGAGATCTTCTTGCAGTATATGAGTGTCAGAGGGAGAGTCGATACGCCGGTAGATGACACTGTCATCTGCAAATAGACGCATTATTGACTTGATGTTGAGTTTCATGTCATTGATGTACAGCAGGAAAAGTACGGGGCCGATGACAGAACCCTGCGGTATTCCTGAAGTAACCGGCATCCATGCTGAGCGAGCACCATTGACGACGACAGCTTGATGTCTATTCGTTAGGAGTGACATAGTCCAGCGGAGAGAGTCTCCCCTGATTCCATAGTAATGTAGTTTGGATCTAAGGTGTGGATGTGGTACGCGATCAAACGCTTTTTGGAAGTCGAGAAAGACGATATCAGTTTGGCCTCTAGATTGAAGAGAGGATGACCAATCATCGGTAGCTTTGACAAGTTGTGTTGTGGTTGAAAGATTTTGGTCTGAAACCATGCTGTTCATCAATGATTATGTTGTTAGCTGCAAGATGTTTAGAAATGTGGCTAAGCATAATATGTTCCATCACCTTACTGCAGATACACGTCATCGATATAGGTCTGTAGTTACCTGGGCAACATTTATCTCCTGCCTTATGAATAGGGGCTACAGGTGCACGTTTCCAGTCTAAAGGCACTTCTCCGGTATTGTAACTCTGTTGAAACAGAAATGACAATGCAGGGGCTATTTCGTGTGATAGCATCTTCAGAAGTCTTGGATGTATCTCATCTGGGCCACTGGCTTTGGATGGATTCAGTTGAAGCAGTTGCTTAACTACACCAGATCGGTGGATGTGGAGATGCCCTATGTCTTTGTATAGAGAGGGCCGGTTTATGCAAACTTGATCCACGTTGCTCTTGGTGAAGGTGGAATGAAAGTAATTATTCAAACATTCAGCCTTGTCCTTGTTTGTGATATGGAGCTGGTTATCATTTCTCAAGGGTGGTATACCAAAGTTTTCAGATCGACGCTGTTTTACATATGACCAGAAAGCCTTGGGGTTCGCATATAGGCTCTCACCTATTATGTTGCAGACGTAATTGTGATGAGCTTGGCGGACACATTATTATTCCTAATAGATCGAGATAATAGTATACATTCACAGATTTTATTGAATAATAATTTGCCAGTGTTTGTTTTGCGTGACTGCTACAGCATGTGTGTGCTACTATGCTTATCAACTAGGGGACCTGCGCCCTTAAGTCATAAATGACAGTAATGAGAATTAATGCCCCACAAAAGGGCACTATGGCACATCGACACGAATTTGATCATGGGGCCTCACAGTTACAAGGCTATTGCTTGGCCACTGAACCATGACTGTACGCAGCAGGGGCTAGGATTGGGGGCAGTTGCCTAAAAAAAAAACCCCCAAAAATGCAATACATTTTCAATAATTTATTGAATTCCCCCCCCCCGGTCCCCAACAGAAAAAAATCTTCTGTGTGCCCATGCATTATGGCTCAATAATGAAGTTAATTTCCAATTCTGTTTATTCCAGAAAACACTTAAAATATTCTATTTCCTTCGAGAAAAACCACAACAACATATAATTGCTGTTAGATTTTGGGAACAAACTTGCAAATATAGGTGAAGTTCCTTGTGCAATCGACGTCATTCCATAGTTCCCTGCCATTCTTTAGTCGTATGAATACGCAGTCCTCAACACCTAAACCGTTACTCGGTTCGCTTCGGTGCCATGCTGTGTAGCTAACATCCGTTCCATCAGACCAAACAAACAGACCTTCAGGGTCAGGTTGGTATAGTCCTATCCATCGTGGGTCGTTGTTATTACCCTGCAAAAGAAGAAGAATACACAATACCTTGTGGATGGTGGCACATTATTCGATTTACGAGCAAATTGATTTGTGGTATGCCACACCAACATATAATAAAAATAGAAATTCAAAAATAAATATATGTTTTCACTCTCAATATCATGCCTCTTTAGCAAAGGTTGCATGAATGTAAATATTAAAGCGTATCTAAAGGAAAAAAGGGGAGTTTGCCCACACAAGAAGAAGAAGAAAAAATTGCTTTTCTGTGAAGACTGGATTTCGTTGCGGGTTAGATTATCATAAAATTTGTCTTGAAACTTATTAAATAGTAGACAATTTCCTCAAATATTTCATGTCGGCTACAATTTGACCTCACACATCGATAATGTATAGTACACACATCGATAATGTATAGTAACTATATACTTCGAAAAATTGAAAAAAGGGAACTGGGGACATATCCTCTAATGAAGATCCGAAACAGAACAGAACTGAACACGATTCGTTCATAACGATTCAATAAAATATACAAGCATAGATTATGCAATTATCGAAGAATTAAAACCGAAGCCATGCCTCCTTTTATCTATCACTCGTTTCGCTCGCTCCCAATTACCTAAATTCAATGCACACCATTGCCTACTGCCAATTCGTTATAGCGCAAATTTTTAAGTCAGAAAAAATGAATATACTGTCGATCACATTTTCCCTACAGCACATGGCTATAATTTTGTTTCCGGCATAATTATAAAAATGTAGGCTTTTTTCTGAAGGACTTTTTCTTCTTCTTGGGACCTTAATCTTAACAATGGCGGAAATAAAACTTGGATTCCCGGAGGGGGTGAACCATTCAGGCCAATGATGATCCATGTCGTAGATGAATCATCATTGTACTGAATCAAAGGTGTAGATACGCAACTTTGTAATGAGTTAACGAAGAACAAAATCGGGTTTGTACGATTATGAGATTGTGTGGCTTCATTAAGATGATTATTATACGTACTTGTACTCCGCTGGTACTGATAATGAAGTCCATCTCCTTGTCACTATGGATGGAGACCAAGTCAGATTGACCTGTATTCACCGTGTCAATCTTCCGACAATTCGTCATGGCTTGAGTATAGTTGACTTCCTCACGAAAGTGACGATAACAACTGCCCTGGAAAAAGCGCCAAAGCTTCGGACACAGAGTAAACTTGCAGACGTAGGACAAGTGAGCAGAACAGGGGCTATCGTTCCATACTGTTGCGTCCATAAAATGGGAGCAATCCTCTGAATTCAGCCCATATTCATCTGGTTGATCTGGAGCCCATGCGGTGTAGCTAACACTCGTTCCATCAGACCAAATAAATGGACCATAAGTGTCAGGTTGGTATAGTCCTATCCACGGACCCTCGTAGTAAGGCTGCAGAAGAGAGGCATTACAACATCAAACATGGAACTGAAACTGATTTTTTTTTAGAAACAAAATACAGTGCTTACAATTTTGATGATTTCATGTAGGTTTATACATGTTATACAAGGACGCTGTAATAAAGACGGCAGAGAGAGATAGAGAGAGAGAGAGAGAGAGAGAGAGAAGGAGAGTAAGAGAAATGTTGCTGGGGATGAGCGAGTAGAAGATAATTGCCTCGGTTGGTCGTATTCATGTGGTCATGGAACAACCGACAAAGAAATAGAGTGAGAGAAAGAGAGAGCGAGAGAGAGAGAGAGAGAGAGAGAGAAACAGAGAGCAAGAGGGAAAGATAGAGAGAGAGGGGTGGTAATAAGCAGATGGTAGACCATCTTGATGTTACAAAACAGCAATCATGAATCTTTTGTTTAACTCTGAAATATTACTAATTCTATGATATAACAATGGGAATAATATGGACATACTTACGAAATCCTTACAGATACTCGAAACGAAGTCCATCTCCTTCTGGCTATGAATGGACACTAAGTCCGAATGACCTGTCACATTATCGATGTTCCGACAATTCGTCATGGCTTGAGTAAAGGTGACTTTCTTCTCAGAAAAGTAACAATAAAGGCTTCCTTCAAACCATCCCGAAATTTCTTGACAGCTCGAATTAACTGAGGTGCACAATGTGAAACAATCGTCGAGAAAAATTAAGTCAACTGTTTACACAATAATTATTGTTCCATTTGCAATGTCATGTTTTAGTAGTAATTCCTGGAGGCGTACGGATGTACAATGTTGCCAAGGTGTGCGTGTGCCTGCGTTTTCTTTGTATATTCTCGTCTTCAAAATATTACCCAAATAAAATATAGGTCCTATCGATGCCCGAATATTGTTGTTAATAACAGTAATAATAACAATAACAATAATAATAATAATAATGACAATAAGATTAATAACAACAACAAAAATAATAATAATAATAATAATAATAATAACAATAATCTCGCGAACCTCGAAATAGTAGCTTTCAAAAGGCAAGCTAGACCGATTTTTTTTTTTTTTTTTTTTTTTTTTTTGGGGGGGGCTTTTAGCTTATGAAGCTTAGATCTCGAGGACATGTGGTCTTGAGAGCTATCGGTAAGCAGGGATGTACCATCTTTGTTATTTCCCCACAAATCTCACCGGTGGTTAAAGTACCCTGGGATGTCTCTACTTCTGACGTCGTGGTCGTAAGTTCTGTCGTGGACTTGGTCATTTTGTCAGTAGTCGCAGCTGATCCTGCACATAAAGGAAATGAAGCACTGAATCCAATGAACGGGGTAATAGTACATGTGTAAAGCGCTTAGAGACATTTGTATTAAGCGCTATATAACAATTAAATATTATTATTATTATTATTATTATTATTATTATACATTGAGAGAGGAAGATGAAGGTAAATGCCTAAAATTCTCCCAGCTGCTAATGTAATGGAATTGTCTAAACTTTTATTCACAACTCAAAAATATTTGATTTATATATTACTAATTTGGTCCATTTAATACTGTAAAAAACTAAATCATGTATACAATAAAAAATATTACCACGTTTTATTACTTTTAAAAGTATGTGAAAAATTAATTTGTGCCAATTTTCGTTTTATGACACATAATTATTGAAGCATCTAAAGGTATTCAAAAAAAGGCCTTAATTCAACCGATCGACCTTTCATTCCTGAGTTATGAAAAACAAGGGGTTTGAATAATTTCGCTCTGAACTGTTTATATATAGTTATGTATTATACATAACTATATATAAAAACAGTTCAGTATTATGTGTGTGTGCGTATGTTGTTAAAACATCTGGATGGAGAGTGGCAAATGTAGATTAATATGATGTCAAATGACTGTGCCACGGGGGTCCTCGAACTGCGAACCACGTGATCCAGAGTCAAGTGACATATCAACTGGACCACGACACCTAGAATTCCATTACTTAGGGAGTGTCGTGGTCGAGTGGTTTAAGGCGCTTGACTGGAAATGCGAAGGTCACGGCACTAATATCCTTTGGCAAGATATTAACCTGCACTTGCTACCCTCCACCCAGGTGTTAAATGGGTACCTGGTAGGATGCGACCGTCATTGTTGGTCAAACAGTTTTTGAGCGTCAAGTAACGCCTGGCTGGAATGCTCCCCAGGGAGTGGAGATTGTACACACAGTGTGTGCGGGCAAGCACTTAATCCAATGACCGGGGTAAAAGTATATTTGTAAAGCGCTTTGACATTTGTATTAAGCGCTATATAAAAACTAAATATTATTATTATTATTACCAGTGTTTCAAAGTAATTCTGAAATATTTGTCACCGACAGTTAAGACCAGCAAGACATAAACAAGGAACTAGACAAACACTAAAAATAATACTTGAGAGATTTTTTTTTTCCATTGGCCTCACGTTCATCGCAATGGCGCCCTCGAAATCCAGTAGGGCAGTGACACTTGTAGCTTTTCATTGTCTCTTCACACCAGCCGTTTTCACAGACATCTTCGCAATCTAAAAGAAGAAAAAAAAATTACAAAAATGAATTGCTGGAAATATATTTGTTTTACATGAAACTGATTTCAGAGCATTTTGTTCATCGCTAGAAGATGTCATTTAAATACATCTGTCGAACGAGCAAGAAATGAAAACAAAATTGGAAATCTTTTCATAAATATAAAAGTTTCCGTAGGAATCGCTATTATACTATCAGTCGATACCGTATGAAATGCATTCATATAAAATGAATTTTCCAGGCTTAAATGAAGTCTGTATATCACTTTCGTTCCTGAGGCATTCAAATGAATCATTAACGAAAATGAAATTTCTTCGATCAAAATTCTGATTGCCTCATTACTTTTCATACTTTCAGTGGAGGTATGAAGGAAAAAGAAAAAGAACGTAAGGTGATAAATTGCTCGAAAACGCTCTTCGAAGATTATAATATTGTGTAAATCAGTAACGTGGGGACAACATGATAAATCTTAATCGAAATCTGTTGTAAGAGGTGCATTAATGATTATCAAAATATTTGGGGTGATCTATGTGCGTCCTTGATGTTACGTCCAGCAGAGAAGAAAATTGAATGGAGATAGGAGTGAAAGATAGAAGACGTTTTGGAAAATAGACAGAGAGAGAGAGAGAGTATGTATGTGTGTCCGTTTCACTTTAAAATGCAAAATTGTCCTACCCTAAAGGGGCAAGGAGGATATCCCCTTTCTGTCTAGTCAATCTGCCCCCTAAAATTTCGACCATGTAGAACAGCGCTTTTTAACCGGGATGCTGCTAGATTATTTTAGTAATATGGAATACGTATTTTGTAATAACGTTACATTTATGGAAGCGAAGTATCAGAAACCGCAATATGTCCACATATATATATATATATATATATATATATATATATATATATATATATATATATATATAAGCAAGTTTAGTGAAACTGCAATAACTCGTACCAATAAAGTGTAACTTCCAACTCCTATCTATATATATATATATATATATATATATATATATATCACTTTAGGTAGTTTGATGAGGAAAAAACATTTCAGAGATTGTACATTGTATTCCTTCTCGCTCGTTCCACTCTCTCGCAAAATTTAGAAACGGGATAGTTTCAGGCAGCGGGGTCCATGAACATCCCCATGTGATGATATGACGATATACCGTGTGAGTAAAAAAAAAGTTTACACCTAGAAAATTGCTAATTATTTTAAAACTCATCTATGAACAGTAAATTATTATACATCTTATGAAAGAGTGTTTTATCCCAAATCATTTGGCATCATTTTTGTGTGGTATGTATTCACGCTTGGATGAACAGTAGGCATTGTTTTCAAGAGTGCAAAAATCGACTTGCGCCAAAGTGATGCCTACAGCATGTGTTATGTTGGGATTAGCGGAGTGAGAGAAATGAATTGCATTGTGTATGCTTTGTGCAGAAGCAAATTCACACACGCACACGAACACACGCACGCACACAAAATGTTCGTTGATTGTTTATATTCGATATTTGATATGTGTGGCATGATTAATTTTGTTAGGGATGTTATTTGGATCTGCAAAATCTGATTTAATACTCAAATCCCAATTGTTTTTCTAAACATCACATAAGCAACTTTGACGCAAGTCGATTTTGCACTCTCGCAAACAATGCCTTCTGTTCATCCAAGCGTGAACATGCACGTACCACAGAAAAATGAAACCAAATGATTTGGGATAAAACACTCTTTCATAAGATGTATAATAATTTACTGTTCATAGATTATTTTACAAATAATTAGCACTTTTCTAGGTGTAAACTTTTTTTGGACTCACACTGTATATTTAGTATTTTTATATCGAAATCAAATATATACCACAACAAAGCGTCTTTTCCCCTTCGTTCGCTTCACTCATGACATCTCACGGCACTCCTTGTAGTTACTCGCCTCATCTACCATCCCAGTATAGCTTCCTGAGTGAGCTGCCAATGGGATTACCCAACCATATACCAAGTTCTACTCACAAAATTGATAAATTAGGATGATTCCTAACAAAGGGATGACCGGATGGATAATTTTATATTTTATCTAGTGTATATTGATTACACATTAACACTTTTGCAATAATAAACGTGCAATTTTGTTGGTCGCTCGCTATTATAGCGAGCGACCAACAAAATTGCACGTTTATTATCTGGATCTCAACTATAATAGTTGAGATCCAGATAGTATATTTTTGAGCATGAAGCCCTCACGACCCTTACGTGAAAATGTGCCCGTACGTCTATGTACAGTATACGAGGGATGGAAAACAAATCTTCTTTGATGAATTTAGATTTGGATGATGCGTACATTTTTACTCCTAATATAGGGTGCCTTGATAAAAGAAAAAGGTTTGAAAACGCTGATCTAGTGGACTAAAGACTGGTGCCCTCGCCCCCGCCCCGCCCTCACTAACGGCGCGACGCCATTGCATACTTTCATTCATATTATCTTTCAAGTATTCAAGATTACACCTCCTTTTTTAATGTACTTTCAAGAAATAGAAGCTATCTATTAAATGCCACGAGAAATCATTTTTCAACAGGTGGCATATCTGTATTGCATCCAGACATGAGCTTGTTTGCACTTCTGAAGACTGTCCAATATCCTTCATCCTTTCTCGACGATAAATATTATACAGATATTGACTGGTAGGATGTGTGATATGTAACCTTTGAACCCCCCTTTTAACTTTTTTAGTGTGTATGTTTTGGAGGAACCCCCCCTTTTTTTTTAATGAAACATAAAAATGAATATAAAAAAATTGTGGTAATGGGTGACCCCAAAAAGCTGACCTTACCTCCTCTCCCCAACGAAACGATATATCGATCGGCCAATTTTTTTTGCCAAAACATTACCTCTTACCCCCCCCCCCCTCCGCTTATTCAGCGGCTGGCAGAGTCGTTGCGAAATTTTCGGCGTGATTTTCAAATTTTAACCCCCCCGCCCCCCTCGAAAAAATCCCGCGTACGCGCCTGTACGGGTATATACATCATCACGTTTCCTACCTGCATTACCATGGCTACTACGCAATCAATTTTATTTTTTTTATCTAAAACAATATTACGTTAAATATTATCCATATTTCAGTAGGTGTACGTGACATAACCTGACATATAGGTTGTTTGTTAGATATACTCTGAAGTCTCGGCACGAAAGCAACCAATATTGATTTTATGGTGTCTATCAGTGTAAATTTGAAGGCATGAAATATCAATATAGTATAGTTTACAGAATCAAGTGCAATTTTTGAATACTTAGTATGCCTTTTTTTGTGGGAGGGGGGAGGGGGGGTGTGTTTGCCTAGCGTTTCAAAGGTTACATTGCCTGAATGTAGTGCTCGTTCCCTTTTAAACTATAGTCCTTTCCTTCAGCGATCAAAGATTATATTAATGATAGTACACAACAAATGCAAATTATTTGTAGACAAAGTAAACGTTGACATTGAATAGTTGTTAAGAAAACTCATTGTAAATCTAGTCAGTTTTCCACTATTCTTACGAAAAGCGTGATATGGAAAAGTAAAAATGATCCTTGTATCATACTTAGGTTAACATATTTAGAGTTGAAGGAGGTCTAATTAATTTGGATAATTAAAAGACAAATCTCCAAAATACGAGTCATAAAATGATGCCTTGATATATTCATTTCTTCACATTTACCCTCAAATTAGTACAAAGAAATTCACTGCGCTGTGATGAAAAAAGTGCTGCTTTACGGATTAACAACCAAAAAATGTTCAAAAGCTTCTAAAAACAAAAAACTGAAAGCGCATTCTCTAGGAACTATTTTTGTTTTTTGTGTGAGGTAGCTTTAGAATTATCATGACCAGTGTATACTTCGTAAGTTATGTGAATATGGATCTGATTTAAAAGTATAATAATTTAGTCAAGCAAACTTTGGGGATCGACCTTTCGAAGCTTTGTAAACAAGCAAAAGTATATTAAATGTAATTCTATGCCATATCGGCAATCTCTATACTCCCAACCACACGAACGAGACCGACACTCGATAGTCAACAAATTGGACGAAACGTTTCACTACACAGAACGGCCAAGAGTCGATCAGAATCTTTGGCTTGGTGACTGAGGATCAGGAATTTTGTTTTAAAAAATAGGATGATAAAACACTGCCAGTTGCAAAACTCAAATTTGAAGAAAAAAAAAGTTTGCTAATAATTCATTCATTTCATTCATTCATTTGTTCATTTATTTCCATCTTCATATAAAAACAATAGATCATTACAATATTATACATTTAAAAAAAATGACATAAAATCATACATGTTAACAGTATCAAAGACACCAAATTTAACAGGTGAAAATGAGAAAGGGGAACTAAAATTAGGCCAAAAGGCCTTGTAAAATAAATTCCTTAAAAGTATAAAATTATCATTTGGATTTTTCAACTTATTTCAACTTATATTTTGCCACCATACTTTTAGGAAAGGAAGTTAAAATTATGATGTATTTACAGCATTTTGGCCCTTTGACAAGTTTAGAGATTGTCCCTGTGCAAATCTCTGCAACGCATTTTGTATCAGACCGGGTAACTCTCGCCATACTCTCTCAAAATTAACTCCCCGGATCCTTTTAATGATTACGTAATAGCGGAGTGGCGAGACGCTACGATCCCGAGAGGCGGGATGGTTTGAATAACTTAGGCAGGTAAAAGTTATTGTATTGAGAGGGAAAGGAATGTTCAGAAAGGCATTATACACTATGAATATGACTGACAAAGAAAGCGGACAAAATATACAGTTCCTCATTTAGACAAAGGAACATCCCTTCACTGCTATTATGTAAAAATGTGTAGAACAGGTGTCACAAGCATATTCACGTTTTACATGATAGCGGTGAAGGGATGTTCCTTTGTCTACCTGAGGAACTGTATATTTTGTCCGCTTTCTTTGTCTGTCATGTTCATAGTGATAAGAGAGGGAAATGGGTATGGTAGCAATTCTAGCTTTGTAAGACACTAGATCCACTACATAAATTTCAATTGAACATTTTGATAAAGAACAATAGTTTGGTGTTTATTTTTAATGGTATCGAGATTCAAATAGATTATTTCTTTTGGGACGATTTGCCATTCGGTTTTTCCAGGTTTAAAGGTGATCTTAAACGCAGGGTCTGGTTTAACTGAATTAGTCGAATACGGATCATCGATTTTACCTGGAAATCTGCAGACTCTATGACCAGCGGGGATCCCCCTGGTATCAATCCTTGTAGGATATCGACCACCTGCAGTTGAAATAGGGATGAGCTTTGGGATAGTCTGTACCATACTGCCATTAGGGTGTAGTTTCTTCTTACACTCATGAAACATGGGTAAGCTGTAATTCAGACCTAATCCATCCGTACAACATGTCTTTGTTCCATTGCTAGCATCTGATGACACGAGCAAAGCTGAAAGTAAGATTTACATGGAAACAGAAACATGTCATTTAAGATGTTTGAATAGAAACAAAAAAGAGAACATCCAAATTTCTCGAAGTCCTAAAAAACAAAAGCACCCAAGATAAGTCTTTTGCAAAGTAAGTGTGGCTTCGGTCTCATTTTCTTCTTTGGTGACATTCTGGACCTCTCTCGTAGGTCACATCGGCCATATACAGTGCGTCCCAGAAAAAACGAAACCGAAATTTTTTCATAACTTAATCACAATTATAATTGATAAATGACAAATATTTGTAAATTTTAGCTCCTCTTCGTTCATTTGATGCAAAGACGAAAGACTTCATGCATGGCTGATTGTCAACGAAACGGAGTTAAGTCTTTTGTAAATTCTGCTTGTTGCTACGGCAGGCAGCTAGTGAAAACGAATTTGTTTGATAAAATTATGGAAATGCAAACACTACTTTGAACAAACAGAACTTTGTTATTCCTTGCTCATTATTACTGATTGATGTGTCATATGAAAAGGCAGAGACGCAACTTTCTAGAAATGTGATTTTCTATTTGAAACTCAGATACCGTCCACCAAATAACTTTTTGTTTTCATCTCTTCAAATTCATTTTAATCACTCATGCGTAAAATATGCATTATATGAGTCGCATCAAATGAACGAAGAGGAGCTAAGCTTTCCAAATAATATGTGTCATTTATCAATTATAAATGTGAATAAGTTATGATAAAACATCGATAATTCTCGGTTTAATTTGTTCTGGCACGCACTGTAAAGGCCTACCCATATAAGATTATGTACTCTACTGTGTTTGATACATTGAATTACGCAGACTAGTACGAGGCGTTTGTAAGTTCTTCTGCATGTCTATGTTATGCCTGAACGAAAAGATATATTTTGTCATTATTGAAACAATTCAAATGATATTTATCATGTTTACTCTTCTTAAATAAGAGAAGAATTAGAATAATTAATACTCCTAGAATAATTCGTTAATCCTAAATATAGTACCACCCGAATATAAGGAATCCCAAATTCTACTTAGATACCTCTCATAAAGATGTTGTACTCAATGTATCGTAGTTTTGAGTTTTAATCAAGAAATACATACCGAATGACAAACAGGTTGTCAGGCAAAGTATGAATGTCAAACGAAGCCTCTGATCAAACGTCTATACAGAAAATAGGAAAAAGAGAGTAAAGTATCATGACCCATATTATCATCTCCATCATCATCATCATCATCATCATCATCATCATTATTATTACCATTATTATCATCATCATCATCATCATTATCACCAGTATTATCATCATCATCATCATCATCATCATCAACATCATCGTCATCATCATCATCATCATCATCAACATCATCATCATCATCATCATCAACACCATCATCACCTTCATCATCATCATCATCACCATCATCATCATCATCATCAACATCATCGTCATCAGTATCATCATCATCATCATCAACACCATCATCATCATCATCATCACCATCAACACCATCATCATCATAATCAACACCATCATCATCATCATCATCATCAAAATCATCATCATCATCAACACCATCATCATCATCATCATTATCATCATCATCATTATTATAATCCATCCATCAGAGCCACCGTCTTCATATGCCTTGCATCATTACCATCATCGTCATAATCATTAGCATTACTTCATCATCATCATCATCATCACCATCATCATCATCAGCATCAACATCATCGTCATCAGTATCATCATCATCATCATCAACACCATCATCATCATCACCATCAACACCATCATCATCATCATCAACACCATCATCATCATCATCAACATCATCATCATCAACACCATCATCATCATCATCATTATCATCATCATCATTATTATAATCCATCCATCAGAGCCACCGTCTTCATATGCCTTGCATCAGTACCATCATCGTCATAATCATTAGCATTACTTCATCATCATCATCATCATCATCATCATCATCATCATCATCATCATCATCATTTTCACCAGTATTATAAGATTTATCATCATTAGCGTCGTCATAACCATCATCGTCATCTTTACAATAATTATCATTATCATTACCATTATCGTCATTTTCATGAAAGACGATTGAAAGGCACAATCTATGTTTAAACATGGAAATGTTGCACCTTGTCTGCTGCTCAACTAGATGCAAGGAGAAAAGAGAAATGCAATATCCACAATCTCCACTACAATTACAATCGGAATGTTAAAAAAGTACTTGCCATTTTTGTAAATCATGAAGCTGATGTCATTTGACTGTGTAGATGTTGGCGAAATTTACAATTTCTTGCTTAATGAAGCTGCTTTATCATATAAGGCAGATGTTTGCAAATATTGCGTACCGTACTTATCCCCTCTTTCAATGTTGTTGTGAATAAAGAGTTAAGCTTATTAATCCGTGCTAAATAGTTTGCCAAACAGGGGTGGCACGCACGCTAAATGTTTAATGTTGTATAGGTTGTACGACACACGCCCCTGGTTACAGTTGCTCTGACAACAAGTCAGCGCTGCATGTGCTTTATATTATTGTGCAACATATGGAGAAGAACCTTACGAATGGAAAATTCTTTCTTTAAACTCCTTAACAACAGTAAATATCTCCATGGATAGTTGTGCCTATGTGCGATTGAATCACACTCAAAGGTGCTCAAATAATTTATCAAGGTCAATATTATCAGCAGTAATATTAAGGATTTTCTTAAATAATTGGATAATGGCAATTAAAACACGTTTAAGGATTTGTCCTTCTTGCTAGTGTATCACAATCTATAAAATGTTAGCAGAGTTTACAGTAACAATTAAAGGAACCTTTAAAATACGTAGTTTTGCATTTCCCCTAGTTACCCGAGGCGCTCTCACCCTCCCTACACCCTTACCCTTCTCCCCGTCTCTCTCTCTCTCTCTCTCTCTCTCTCTCTCTCTCTCTCTCGTTCTTTCTCTATCTCTCTGTCTTTTGAAGGATACCTGGTCGAAATATTTTGTTACAATATAATTATGCCGATGTATGATTCCCTTTCACCCAATTTGTTTCCATCCACCTAATAAATGAAGTCTCCTCCTCTACTCACACTCAACCGAACACTTGATGTGAGACTCCATACTGTCAAAACCTTCTGCACGGGCGATCTTCTAACCCTGCCTGACATAGCTTGACTGCATGGTCAAATCGATGAGACTTCGACATGAGTTAAGTGATTGATGGGCTACACCTCGAAGGTTAACAAACAGTCCTAGGGCAGTACAAGACACACCATCAGGGAAGATAAATAAAGGAATAGAAGTAGAAGGAAAACGAAGAGGAGGATATAGAGAAGAAAGTTAAGGGAAGGACCGACGATTTAAAGCTAAAGTACAGTTTTGGTAACCTGAAAGATCATTGTTTAGTTTCTTTGATTTACTGCCATAAACAGTACAGTTAACATATTTATGCGCGGCTTCAACCGTGTTTGTCTCCTAAAGTAGGGCAATCTTTCGGGATACATTGACATTACCACCTCTATAATACTAATCAAGTTATCACCCATAGGATTTCTTGTAGATAGTTTACGAATATTTTACTGTCAAGTGTCCTCTCATCAATCCGTTTACTTCTTTTACTCTTTCTATTTAAGAGTAAGTGTATGATAAAATGATTTGGGCTTTTTATGAAAGACATCTTTAATAGCTAAGGCATGAATCGAAAAGATGTGGATGTTTTATACAGGAATGAGAAATGTATCAGCGAAGAAGGACAAAGGAGATAATAATATGGCGCTTGGGCAGTGTATGACAGAAGAATGGAGATTGGGAGATAAAAGGAAAACATAAGGATAGATACAACGAGAGAGGGGGGGGGGGGAGGGTTATTTTATGTATGATCAATATCAGCCTTTACAGTTAGATTGCAATCAAGAAACTTGAGGGAATACGTGTTTACGTATCGAACATTTCATGTAAAAGAAACTGAATGTTCCATGAAAGTGCATGTGCAGTCAAGATAACATTCACGTTGCTAAAAAACGAAAAAATGAACCAAATCTTAACTGTGAAAAGTGAATGAAATAAGAGACATGTGGGAAGGGGTGAAGAATCAAGTGTTTTATTGATCACAATTTCCAAAGTGTGCTTGTATTCTGTAACGGGTCAATATAATTACTCAGGTAGAAGTTCCTGTAACGGTTCTTCAAGGCTGATTAAAGAAAAGGTCCTTTAATAGGTTCGGTTAAACTGCGCTAGTACGGGGAAGGCTGTCAATTACAATTGTGTACGCTGTTAGGTAGAATAATGAGATAATGGAGATGTCACTCTTGTTTGGGAGAATCAACATCAGAAATATATATGATTGACAGAATACTGTAAAATATATTCATATATTACTGCAAGAGTTTCCCCTGAACAAAATGTCAAATGAATCGATTGTTTACGAAAATAACAAATACGAGAGTGCTCCAGGCTGTAAAATATTGATCCTACAAATATGTTTGTTTGCGGGCAGCTGGTGACCTGAAAGCCTTTCCCCTATTAAATTTACATCAATTCATTTTAAAACATATATTGATGGAGGAAGCGTTTTTAAGTCTCAGTTACCTATATGATTGGATTCTATTCACTATCAGTATCACCTATACTGACTAGTAGTCGTACTTTAAAAGGCATGCGCATGCAAATTTAAAGCACACAATATAACGATGCATCCTGTAATTCCTTTTTTTATACATCGCATTCATGCACTTATGTACTGTACGTGTATATACTTAAAAAAACACACTTTGTACTTTGATAAGAACGTAACATGACTTGAATTAAAATACATGTTTAAACGCGATATACATTATAATAAACTGATACTAGTTATAAGTAAATTTTGTGTCAAAAGTAAAACAATAAATGACCATTTACAATGATTTTGTGATCAATTGGAAAATAGAGTCAGAAATAACACATGTGCTAGTCGAGCCTGACTCTCGTTATCTAAAGCCTAAAATAAATATTACAATTCAAACAACCATACTGGTTGCTATATATATAACTATATAAGTACACTATGGTCAATCGTACTCACATTAATGATGTGTCGTCATTCATTTTCATTATGCAAAATCTGGGAAACGTCCATAAAAGTCTTTAATATGAAACAACCATGTTGATACACATTACTTATGGAAAATACGAGTGTATTTGTCCCATCAATGTGCCTTTAGTTAGTTCCATTACATCTATCCTCAGCTCCCCCCCGGTCTGGAACTGTGTCTCTCTCTCTCCCCCAACCCTATGCAGCTTTATCTCATCTCCTTATGTCTCTTCCCTTTATTTATATCTTTATATATTTCTGGTTCTTGTTCTCCTTCTTTGTCCCTGTATATTCTCTGTGTTCGTCGCTGTCTCTGTCTCTGTCTCTGTCTCTATCTGTCAGTCTGTCTCTCTCTCTCTCTCTCTCTCTCTCTCTCTGTCTCTCTCTCTCTCTCTCTCTCTCTCTCTCTCTTTCTTTGATCAACGTATGTTCTAGAGAAGGCCGTTACTGTCATTGAAAATATATACATGTAGCTTTTACGGTCTTTTGGGGATAGCCGACGTTGTTTAGATAATGTGAAAAGCCCCTAAATATTTGTGCTCTATAAAGATTCTCCATTTTATGCATGACATGTTACCTTCTTATCTGTTAAAAGCCTGCAATACGATGTTCATGTTTTGAAAACATCTAGTATAGATATTGAATAAAGTGGTTTCTGATTCAAATTGAAATACTTTTTTAGGGAAAATGTGTATCACATACATAAAATAAAAACGTGTGTACGGGATTGGTAACATAGAATGTATTTTGAAGCTGGATAATGATGGAAATAAAATAAAAAGCGAAATAACGAAGACAGATAACTCTTTTAATTCATAAATACAATTCATCATTACAATTTAAAAGTTGTCATTATGGTGCCAAATATATATTATATCGAGGACAGTGCAAGTTGGAAAGTA
>NW_022145599.1:2550176-2715176 GCF_000002235.5 Strongylocentrotus purpuratus | reverse complement strand
GGAGAAGAAGAAGAAGAAGAAGAAGAAGAAGAAGAAGAAGAAGAAGAAGAAGAAGAAGAAGAATAAGGAGAAGAAGAAGAAGAAGAAGAAGAAGAACAGAAGAAGAAGAAGGAAGAAGAAGAAGAAGAAGAAGAAGAAGAAGAAGAAGAAGAAGAAGAAGGAGAAGAAGAAGAAGAAGAAGAAGAAGAACAGAAGAAGAAGGAGAAGAAAAGAGGTAGATATAATAGGGAAGAGTGCATACCACCTTATTTTCAATACTGTTACAATAGATATTAAAAATATCTTTTCTAATCCTTGGTCGCAGGAATGCCTTTAGGAGACAATTAATGATATCGAGACATTTTCCCGACACCTACGATAGAGCTTTGAGTAATTGTTTCTGACAACAGACTAGAAAAATTACAGACACAAATTTAAAAATCTAGTAGGTTTATTAAATGGATACAATTCGCCAAGTTGCCAGTTATTCTCTATCGAATAGCACCGCAAAATGTTCACTCGTTATTGGCATGGCTTAAAGCTATCTTTTCCATTAAGAAAAAGACATTTATAAAAATCCACCTTTTGGTAATTTGAGTACAATGAATTATAAAAAGGGAAATTCCATAGAAATATTAAGTTGATCAAAATAAAAGCTGAACATTTAAAAAACAGATCAATGGTACAAGTTTGAGGAAAATCCGATAAATTAAGAAAGTTGTGAGTTTGTTGGTTTCTTTCGAATGTCTCTGTTGTTTGCTTTTCACACACACAAAAAAAATCTTGGCTTTGACGGAGAAATGTATCTACTTCATAAAAGGGTAAGGATGGTGATGGTCATGATACTTTACTCTCTTTTTCCTATTTTATGTATAGACTTTTGATCAGAGGCTTTGTTTGACATTCATGCATGGCATGATAGTCTGTTTGTCATTCGGTATGCATATCTTGATTAAAAAACTTGGCGAAAAATATTGTTTTCTTTAAAATGATTTGTTTTCAGAATGTGTCCCAAATATCATTTGTTCCACTATTTTAAACTTTTGTTGACTTTAATTTGATCTTGATATTTGTCTTTGCCCTGGCTTGAATAAGATTTGTCTCTTAAATGCAGGAAAACAATACCCAAAGGTGTGCTTATGAAAATGATTTAAGAAGCCATTGAAGGAAATAGTTGCGAAAGAAGTGATTTGAAATGGGATCATGATATCAATTTTAAAACATTGCTAATTTTGTCACATCTGCACTAGTAGGAGTATAAAGCGCATAGCCTACCATGTATTTACCATTAAAACTTACAGGTTGTTATATTAGAATGATATCTGGAAACAGAAATGAAACTTTCTGTAACACAGCACGTAAAACGACATTCATCAAGAACATGAATAAAATAAAATATTTTACGAGAGAAATTTAATCACATAATTGTGTTTTACTGCGACGATCAAGCCTTTAAGATCGTCCAACAGGAATCCCGAAACATGCCACGCCGCGCGATCGGGGAATGGATTCCGGAAAATGGGCTGGCCGAACAAATTGACACAGCGACAGTGAAATCACTTGCCTTTTCCACCGTCAACAATTTATGGAGAGGTTTGGTGGGGGTACCATCATTGCAATCACTTGCATGTCTGGAAAGCGGTATGCTCTAAGGAGGTATTCGAATCAAAGCGAGGAAACTCATTCCTATTTCATCTATCATTCTAGTTTGTGTGATGCTGCCTCAAGAAAATGAAGGTCACCCCTTCCCAGCCCCTTTTATCTTAGTTCTCTTTCTTCTTCTTGTCCTTCCACGCTCTGTCAAAAAGTGCACCAGCGTCTCTTTGAAATAACAGAGTCAATAGCTGTAATGTCAGCCAGCACTATCACTAGGGTTCGGTGACAGGGTTTCAAGAGAAGGTTACACTCCAGAAGGGACTATTTTGAAGATCAGATGAGGATAGAGTGGCAAGCAAGGGGGAAAATAGAGTCAAACGAAGAAAGAGAAAACAAATGCCTTTGAAAATGAAGAAGAAGAAATATGATAAAGCACTAAAGAAAAGCCCTCTTTTATATTAAAGAGGCCTATAGGAAATTTTTTTTTAGAAGGACGGGGGGGGGGGGGGGAGATGCATTTACCATCGCTATAAGCGATAGGATTCTCAAATTGTTATGGGAAAGGCCCCCTTGTCTGCCCCGACGAGCTCCCGCAGGTCTGACTCGATACGAGATATGACTTGATGAGAAAACTTTAAATTCGATCCAAGATGTTTAACACCACGTAAGTGCAGAAAGGCCCGTTCCTCGGATGGGACGCGTTGTTTAGGTTTTCACGATGTTTACCTCCAAAAATATGACACATCTTTTTTTAACATAATCCCGCTGGAAGATACATTGCTTATCCTGAGGACCCTGAAATTATTATACCCTAGCGTGTGTGTGTGTGTGTATTGGGTTTTTACAGACGTGTATCAATCAGATATGATTATTTACGTCTGGGGACCGACCTTTAAACGTCATCCGAAAGACGTGACTCAGTTTCGAACCTACGTCCTCGCCTGAATCAGTTTTTGTCAGGAACCCATTTTGTACACCTGGGTCGATACGGGTATTCTTGTCCAAGGATGTAAGCACTGAGCTAGAATCGAACCCGGGACCTGTCGTATGAGAGCCTTCTCCTTTTACCACGGCGCTTTCCCTTTTTCCCCTTTTTATTCAGTAAATAATTGAGGGGGAGAGGAATGATACTTACATTTCGTTATTGCCCCCATGTTACGGGAATCTAATATTGCATTTTGGTCATTAACATTAATAATTAGTGTTTATCATCTCAACGATTTCAACTCGAATCAAAATATTCTATTAGACATAATCATATTGTTAATCTGACGGATTTGATTCGTCTGTAATAAGAAATAAAGACGCAACAAAATACACCCTACATGTATAATACATGACCAGTCTTCACGACTGACGTAATAACGAAAACCACCTGAAAGAGCGCCAGCTATGCTCCTGAAACGGTCAATAAGTAATAACAGAAGCTCACGACAATGAAAAGGTTGATCATGATCATTGAGTATTCGGAGTGAAAGATTAAACATTGAAAAGACGCAGATAACAACATGAAGTAAATTCAAAGGTCAATATAGGATGGAGAACAAACGATGGGTGTTGCCATTTTGAGATTTATATCTCATTAGATTTATTCAAAAACAGGACTTAATTAAGGTCGCCTATAGGTCTTCAGGCCCTTCAGCGAATCTCGGCTTTTAATAATAGGAATCATTGAGGAAGAAGATAAAACCAACAGTGGCGGTGACATTTATAATGAGCGCTCGTTAGTAAAGTTTGCAATTCAAAACAACTTCTTTCTCCGCATTCATGGAATAATGTCTGTCAAAGGTACTCCTTAGAAATGCGTAAATTATTATTTAGAGGTGTCTTGGACTAGTGGATACGTCAACGGACTGTGGATCACATGGTTCGCTGTTCGTGTCCCGCCTCGGCTCCAATGTCTTTTAGCAGGACATTCATCTACATTTACCACTCCCCACCAAGGTGAGGTTAATGGGTACCCTGTAGGAAGATACTCCTTGAATGCTTGAGCACTTTGTCATGGTATCTCGGCTTAAACGGGGTGGGGGGGGGGGGGGTGGGGGGTAATTATGATTACTCCCCCCCCCTCATCAAGGAGAACGGTATTAATACTGATGAGGCTACCCTGGGAAGACAAGACATATTGTTATTTTGTGCTCTCAAATCATCATTTTATTCCACATTTTATGTGTGAAGAAGCAAAGGAAACGTCTATTGCGTGTGTCTGATCACATGCCGTTTATTTCTTTCCCTTTTCCGAGTAGCAAACTACAGCTGATGACAAGTCACCTCTCGTATCTCACAACGTAAACGAACCAGGCGCCACTAAGCTATATATTCCAAGCTTCCGAAAACGCAATATGTTTGTCTTGACCAAAACCGAAGTAATTTTAGATTACTCAGGCCGAAGCCGGCCGTAAACCTTTTTTTCTTGGAGGAGAATAACCTAGCTTGCAATAAAGGTCGTTTCCAGCTGTTCAGACCAATTTCAACACGGGTTGATCTTAATTGAGACTAGTCTGAGCAACCAAAGCATTGCTTTATTTTTACATTTAACCAGGAGCGGATGCAGGAGAGAGAGAGAGAGAGAGAGAGAGAGAGAGAGAGAGAGAGAGAGAGAGAGAGGGAAAGGGGGGGGGGGGGCAGGGGCAATGCCGAAAAACCCCTAATTAAGGGAGTATATCTGTTATGTAATTAGCAAAGATAAGGGGGCATGGGTAGGACCGTCGTGCCCTATATATCCTGCTCTGAATAATTATGTTCAGGGAGATTTCTACCCCCTAACTAGATCGATAATTTACATTCAGGTTAATCCATAAACATAGCTTCCCCTCAAAATCTATGAATGTTAGGTTATGCATGGTGGCGTATTACTCACCTTCTATAAATAAAACCTTTATAAAAATCGGTTATATTGTATCTTGATTCTCGTAATACAATGAAACATACTGCCGTCCGTGAAAGTAGTTCAAGTCTGGAATGGAAGTTCTTGAAAGTCATCATCTTGACCTTTTAAATCAACCTTCTCCATTATGCTAGCTGACTGAGTTCTAAGGATTCAGCGATCACAGATTCATGGAAAAATCAGGGGGCGAAATTATATTTCTAAAATTAAAAGAAACAGGGATGTTGTTTTACTATTTATAGAATGGGGGCTGTCGTTCCAATTCTGCCGACAAGTTTACGCAAACATCTCCAACAAACAAGAATGAAAAAAGAAGAAAAGAAACAAAATGACGAGACATAGATAAATTAAATCGAACAAACACAAACATACACAAGACCGCAAACAAAATCTGACGAGGTTGTGGAAACCTGAGACAACTACAAAACAATTTAACTCGAATGAAGAGCATTCATGAGTACTATATTACATATTGTCGCTATTACTATATCCTCCCATGTCTGTTTACCCCCATCATCCACCACGCCACCTGTTTGCCTATCACCATCCTGCCCATCCTCCTGCCAAGGGGACACACAACAAGAGCTATTATTGGTATTCAACCACCATATTTGTAAGTCCTAAGATGACCCGATGCATCGGTATTAGCTTACATTTTAATATCGGGGGCTGGTCGGAAATATGATTCATGCAAGTAGCCGGGACTGGAGAAGAGAAGTAAATGGGTCACACCTGTCCCCCTCGTAGCGTCTTCAAAGAAAACCGCGTAAGACTTTGCTCTCAGCTAAAAAACAAGAAGTATATGTTTAGAGTTGCTAACCGTTGATTCATGTTTTCAATCACAACGATGATGACGATGATAAGAGTGACTACTGAGGTATTGCTGTGACTGAAGCACCCTTCGATACATAGAACATTCTGCCTTTTTTTAAAAATTATTGATCACCTTTAGATTATTATTTTGATTAATTTATGAGACATGAAACTGATGGCTTTTTCTTAGAATAAATGGGAAGTAATGTCATGTAAATTAAAACCCTTGCTGCCAAATGACCACTCTACCAATTTGAGATCAACATTGTATTTAGCGATTGATATCTTTAAACATTCTTAGCTTTTTTTCGGCAAAATGCTCATCAGCCCATCTCCTTGCTTTTCACTCATTAGGACTGTAACGAAGATTTGATGTCCAGTAAAATGACTTTCTGTGATCCCATGGCTACATGTGAATAACTAAAATGTAATCATCTTGTTCAGGAACCAATCAATACATCTTCTAGAATGGCTTACCATATGGCTTATTTTATCTATTATAAATGGGTTAAAAAAGCAAGAATTGCAGCTGTACGGTTGGTTATGACAATGCCTGCATGTCATTGTATAAAACATGCACATAGCAACAGAATTGGTTAAAGCGTTATGTTGTACAAAATGTATAGACAATCGGTAAAATTCTGAATATTCAGGGCACGCATACATCAATTCGATCTCGGATTTCCTACGCAGGTGTTTTACAAGTCATGTTGTCTAGCTGTATGACACAATTAGCTTCTTTCGATTTTTAATGCATACACAAAGTGTGTTTTTTGGCCTATATTTTTAATATATTTGAGATATCCTCAACGCAAGTGAAAACAAAGTTTTGTATCTGTATAAGGGCTGTCCGACTAGCCCATCATGGATCCACTGTAAGTTTTCTGTGACTTTAGCCCAGAGAGAGAGAGAGAGGGAGGGAGGGAGAGAGAGAGAGAGAGAGAGAGAGGGGGGGGGGGGGAGGGGAGAGCTGGCCCATCCTTTGCTAGCTGTTCCACTGCTTTTTTAAGTACATGTATAGTCTTTTCAGAAACTTTTTTTGGGTAGATGAGTTCATGTCGTTCAACTTACAACTGCATTGTGAAAAAGAAAATGTGAAATAAAGAGGTCACTTTTTTTGGGGGGGGGGGGTGGGGGTCCCAAAAAAATCGCAACGAATCAGCCGGCCGCTGAATAAGCGGGGGGGGGGGGGGGTAAGAGGACATTTTTAGGTCAACCATTGGCATAATTTTTTTTTTAAATTAATTTTTTTTTAAATCCGCAAAAGGGGGGGGGGGGGGTTTGCTCAAAAATATACACATACGAAAAACAAAGGGGGGGGGGGGGGTAACCCAAACTCCCCCCCCCCCCCCCCCCTGCGTACGCGCCTGATATGACGAACATATCAGAATGTTCCTCAGACACGGGAAAATAGATTTTCATTACCAATCCGCAAACGGTTGACGTTAAGAACGAGCTCAGGTGGTTTTGGAATTAAAACAGAGACATCTAAATGGGATTGAATGTTTTATTTGACATAGATATCTAGGTATATAGGTCATTATGCTGTTTTAGTATGTATTTACTAAGTCTGATCCCTGTTTTAGCCTTTTTATAGCTCCATGCGTTCGCCCGCGTGATGGGTCTCCATCCATCTTTGGACGATTTGATTTCTGAAAATTAGCTTAGGGGCGACCTACTTATGCCAACAGAGGGCATTGTTTTCCTTCCTTATCGATCAATACACATATAAATGCAAATGCAGGATTATTTACGACCTTTCGATACCATGGGGGTGTTTGGATGGCACACTTCTGCTTAGGAGGACTTGACTCTTGATCTCATAGAATGCATTGTCTCGAACAGACTCTCAAACTCTAGAATAAAACGGTTAAATGACTGAGTCTGGAGTGGGGTGTAACACGGTGACTTACTCCGGTAAATCGATTCTACTGAATCCGTCCAAGGGGGCACCTAGGACACGAAAGAATGTAAGATAGATTGAGAGAAAGAAAGATAGATAGATCGATAAAAAAAGAAGACTTTAGTGAAATAATTGTGTTAGAAAGATAGAAGGAAGGACGGAGAAATAAATGCAAATACAGGAAATAGATAAAACAGAGAGAGGAAGAGACAGACACAAAAATAAAGAAAAAGAGTGATGGAGAGGGATATAGAAAGAGAGAGAGAGAGAGAGAGAGAGAGAGAGAGAGAGAGAGAGAGAGAGAGAGAGAGAGAGAGGAGGGTGGGGAAGGGGGAAGGGTCAGTTTCATAGAGTAATGCATAAAACAGGTTATTGGAGGTTATTTTAAGTGATCCTCAACCAGGGTTGCCTCATTGCGTGACCAAAATATTATTTTCCATGAGTTAAAAGTAGGTAGCCGTTTTATCCCGATAGTTTATTCAAACAATGCGATGGAGAAACCAACAGAAATATTCGAATCGCAGAAAGTAAAGGGGAGGGGGTCATTTGCGATATTGAACAAGAATGAGTGAGTGACAGAGGAGAAAAGCAGTAGACTGTGAACGGGGGGGGGGGGGGTACAACGAGATAGAGCGAGATAGATAGAGAGAGAGAGAGAGAGAGAGAGAGAGAGAGAGAGAGAGAGAGAAAAAGAACAGATATCAAAAGCTGGAAAAAGAGATAGAGAAGAGGACATCTTTAAACCTTTTTCAGCCTGTTTGTAGATATCACACTGATGAACATACGGATGCATTTACTTAGGTTGATGAGAAAGTAAGTACATGTTGTGATTGCAGATGATGATGAGAGGGGAAAATACTTCTGAACAGTTCAGAAAGTCATCATGTCTTCCGATATACATTATCACTCTAACGACTCGGATATAGCAGATGGATAACCGATTTCTCTGAATTTAGCCCTTAGGTCAAATGATATCAGAGAATGATTTTCAATAAAATACGCGCATTATTGCATTGTGCAAGTAAAATGTTGTTTTAGACGGATTGGATAGAAAAAATATATAATACCTTAAAAAGGGAGGGGTAGTAATAGTTGTGTTTGTCTAGACGTTTTCGAACAAGTTCCTGCATTCTATTTCTTATTCTAACAATTCAGCTGTATTCGCATTGAGTACAATATTTTTTTATAAAGAACGCTCTACGTGTTCTCACTTCCAAACAGTTACCGGTCACATGTTTTTCCAATTTAGCCCAAATTTATTTAAAAAGAGAAAATGAAAATTCTTAGTTTTATAATGACGATTGAAAACAGTTAAACAAATACTAATCATAAGTGTTATAACATTCTGACATTGTATAATGCAGCTTAAAAAAAACTACTGCCCTCTATCACCTAACGGAGGAAACCTTTCAATTTGCTGCTAATATCTCCTCTCGTTGCTCGAATCATTACCACTCCTGACCGGTAAGAAACCAACTGCGATAAACAAGGCCACGAATGATTTATCTACGACTACGATTTTTCGATTGTAGATGAGAACGACCTTAATAGCATGTACATGTACTATTCTATCCTTGGCTTCATGTCAGAATAGAAGGAAAGAGGAAAAGGTGAACAAGTAGGAATAAAGAGCAAGACTAGATGTACTCCTAGATTAAACAGCGCGTCTTTATCTTTTCATCGTTCACGCATCGTTCATACACTGTCTACACCATTGTTTGTCGTATGAAACATTATGGCAAATTAAATTATTACGGTAGCCATGTTTTGAGAAAGGAAGAGTTTCTATTGACGACGCACGTAGACGGAAACTAATATCGGAAATAATTCCAGATGTTTTTCATTAGCCAGCCGGTCAGTCAACAGTGCATTGAACTTGTTAACGGTGGTCCATCAGCCCGATACAAATGATGATGCATTCCTTCTCCATCTCCTCCCTGATGTGAATGTTAATCCACCATCATTAAAATGTATTATTGAATATAAATGAAAGGTATGATGAAATGTCATTCCATTTGAAGTGACGTTGTTTTCCTGAGCCTTTGTGACGTTCCGATGGTTTGCCCCGCTGAAAGCATGTCATACTCAATCAAGATTGTGTATCTAGTAATGCAATAGCTGTATTCCCATTAGACTGGGCAGGGATCGTAACTATGATGTGCTGATCGACAAGTTATTTCTAAATATGGAGTCCAATCTAGTCACCAGACTAGAGGGAGTTCGCTTTAGTGATGATTGGAGAAGTCGTGTGGGTCCATAAGAAGTGATCATATTGATGCTTCTGGTGATGATTATAATGGCAATGCTGATGAAGGTGGTGAAGGGGATAATGACGATTATAATGATTGTGGTGATCATTATGATAATAAAAGTTGTATAGGCGGTGTTTATGGTGAAATGATGATGATGATAATGATGATGATAATGATGATGATAATGTTGAAGATAAGGGTGATGGTGGTGGTAATGATGATGTGGCAGTAGCCATCGTAGCGACGATAATAATCACTGTCATATAATAGTGGCTAATGTGCAGTTGTTGCTGGTGTTTGCGGTGATGGTGATCATGAGAACGATGATAATATTGAAAATGATAAAGTCTGATGTGAAGATTGTGACAGTAAGTCAAGAGACCTGCATGTCTTAAGATCAGGTATTCTTTTACTCTTTCCACTCTTTTCTCTTTTAACTTCTTGAAATACAAGCTATTGTAACTCATTGCGAATGCTGAAGTATAATAACATAATAACAATAATAATAGTAATGAAAAAGCTTTACGAACCCATATCCTACTAATGGTTTTCTGTTGTCGTAATACAAGTGATGATAACACATCGCAAATCATGAAATCAATGTTACTGTATTTCGATGGTCGCAGACGCACTGAATTGACTTGTTATGAGAAGGAAAACAAAATATTAAATAATATGCCCTGCAATACGCTTTCTTTTTTTTCATCAATTTATTTAAAAAGCAGGCACTTTTTTACCAATGATTTTGTCCTCTGCAACACCGTATCCTTTTCATGATATTTAATATCTGCTGCATACTTGCACCCAAGTCACTGCCTACGTTCATTTACAGCGCCTTCCATGACAGAGCACAAGGTCACTAGTTAATGATGTATCATGATACTTACTGGAATGAACATTTTCTCAGAAAAGGATATTTTGTTTTTTCACATCCATGTGACTCATTTCGAAAATGTCAGTATCCTGAGTCATTTTTGTTGTTGCTGTATTTCAGTATATTAGACCTGTTGACATGACATGGATACACGAAAAGGGAGAGACAGCAAGAATGCAAGATAGATATTAAAGAAAAAAAAAGAATGCAAGATAGAGAGAAAAGAGAGAGGAAGAGAATAAAAGAGAACAAACGGGAAGAGAGTGAGAGAGAGAGAGAGAGTGTTTGAGAGAGAGAGTGTGAGAGAGAAAGAGAAAGAGAGAGAGAGAGACAGAGAGAGGTGGAGAGAGGGAGGGAGAGAAAGCGAGGAAGAGGAGAATAAACATAATAACAACAAATCGTATATCTACGGAAGATGTTAAACAATTAGTATATAAAGGAAGACAGGTTAATGGCATCAACGTGAATGAGGACGAATGATGGCCCGGAGAGAATGATGACTCGGAGAGAATGAGTGGGAGTAAGAAAGCGATATAGAAGAGAGAGAGAGAGAGAGAGAGAGAGGAGAAGGAAAATAATAAAAACATATCGTATATCTACGGAAGATGTTGAACAACTATTATAAACCAAATGTATATATCAGGAACGCGGCCGAATGCTGACCCGGAGAGAATGAGTGAGCGTTAGAAAAGGACATACAAAAGGGAGAGAGAGAGAGAGAGAGAGAGAGAGAGAGAGAGGGATGAAGGAGAGAGAGAGAGAGAGAGGGAGAGAAAGAGAGAAAGTAGAAGAATAAACATAATGATAACAAATCTACCGAAGATGTTAAAGGTATAGACCAGTTCTGGTCATGTGATTGCATTGTGAAAGAAACGTTATGGAATCGATCAGAAAAGGTTGATCATCTAGCATTAACATTATTGGTGTGTACTGCAAAGTTCTGGAATTATCATAATGATAAGAAATTTGGCCCAGTCTTGGTAAAGTTACAAGCACTGTACACAGAAAGGTGTATTATGGAACTACGCAATATCTATCCAACCCGGATAGATATGATAATTTAATTAGTAGGCGGTTTCCCGGCAAAATTTGTATCATCACGTATAAGTCAAAACATATTCTTTCTCATGATTGGTAATAAGAGCTTCCATTTTATTTTTTGATAGGGGGGCGTTTCCAAAACTGTTCTTTACCTTTACAACAACTTAAAATAAGACGGTTGAATGGTATCATCATGAACGGGGACGAATGATGACCCGGAGAGAATGAGTGGGAGTAAGAAAGAGGTATAGACGAGAGAGAGAGAGAGAGAGAGAGAGAAAGAAAGAGAGAGAGAGGAGAGAGAGAGAGAGAGAGAAGAGAGAGAGAGAGAAAGAGAGAGAGAGAGAGAGAAAGAGTGAGAGGAAAATAAATTTAATGACAACAAATCGTATATCTACGGAAGATGTTAAAGGTATAGACCAGTTCTGGTCATGTGATTGCATTGTGAAAGAAACGTTATGGAATCGATCAGAAAAGGTTGATTATCTAGCATATAAGTATTGCGTGTACTGCAAGGTTCTGGAATTATCATAATGATAAGAAATTTGGCCCAGTCTTGGTAAAGTTACAAGCACTGTACACAGAAAGATGTTTATGGAACTACGCAATATCTATCCAACCCGGATAGATATGATAATTTAATTAGTAGGCGGTTTCCCGGCAAAATTTGTATCATCACGTATAAGTCAAAACATATTCTTTCTCATGATTGGTAATAAGAGCTTCCATTTTATTTTTTTGATAGGGGGGCGTTTCCAAAACTGGTCTTTACCTTTACAACAACTTAGAATAAGACGGTTGAATGGTATCATCATGAACGGGGACGAATGATGACCCGGAGAGAATGAGTGGGAGTAAGAAAGAGATATAGACGAGAGAGAGAGAGAGAGAGAGAGAGAAAGGAGAATAAACATAATGATAACAAATCGTATATCTACTGAAGATGTTAAAGGTATAGACCAATTCTGGTCATGTGATTGCACTGTGAAAGAAACGTTATTAAATCGATCAGAAAAGGTTGATTATCTAGCATATAAGTATTGCGTGTACTGCAAGGTTCTGGAATTATCATAATGATAAGAAATTTGGCCCAGTCTTGGTAAAGTTACAGGCACTGTACACAGAAAGATGTTTATGGGACTAAGCAATGTCTATCCAAGCCGGATAGATATGATCATTTACCAAATATATCATTTAGTAGGCGATTCTAAATGTGTATCATCACGTATTAGTCACAACATATTCTTTCACATGATTGGTAATAAGAGCTTCCATTTTATTTTTTGATAGGGGGACGTTTCCAAAACTTGTCTGTACCTGAGAAAGAGGGAGAGAGAGAAGGAGAATAAACATAATAATAACAAATCGTATATCGACCGAAGATGTTAAACAACCCAAAACAAGATGGTTTAATGGCATCATCATGAACGGGGACAAATGGTGAGCCGGAGAGAATGATTCAGAGGAATAAAGAGAGAGAGAGAGAGAGAGAGAGAGAGAGAGTGAGAAAGGGAGGGAGAGAAGGGAGACATGGGAATATTTCTTTACTGATAAGACATTGGGTTACGCATGAGGGAAAGAGAGAGGTTCATTGCCTGGAGGTATTAAACTAAGCAGTCTTTTATAGCTACATCTTCAGGCCATATTGGATCTTTGTCTAAATATTATCTTTAAGGAATCATGTCTGCGCATGGTAAGCTATAAAGGGGTATTCAGCCGTTAGGAATATGTACTTACCATTTCTGAATCGTTTTAATGTCGTCTTTAAAGGTGTTACGTGATGGCTAAGTGGTCAATAAAAATAATTATAACACGTACAGAGGCACAGCGGTATAGAAGTTGTCTCGTTACCGGGAGGTCCCGGGTTCGAAACCATGTAAATGCACTCGTGCCCTTTGGTAAGGTATTATTTCTCATTACCAAGTCTCTTGGAGAGGACTTAAAGCAGTCGGTCCCATAGTTGTTTACTTACATGCAAATACATGCTTTCTTAGCAGCCAGGTTAAACCATCTAACACCGTGTAGCTCGACTCTAAACCTTTAAAACATAAGTCAGACGAAAACAACTTGTGAAGACATACCGATATGATTTATGACGTAGTAGATAACCACGAAAAATGTCCATTAGACATTACCTGAAGAGAAGGTTGAGTGAAGAAAAATGATTTGTGAGCAACCATATTGTTTTGATATATAACGAACATCACATTACAAATGTGCAATGAAAAAGATTTCAGTTCCTGAATTACGATGTTATGGCTAGAAACCGTTTGAAGCTTTGGATAAAATGTTATGATCATAAATGTTTGCGCAATTCCCATAACTTTGCTACGTGCTTTTCTTTCACAGAAATTTATCATATTTAAACCCTTAATGAAATTAATTCATACTCACTATACATTTAACAATTATGAACCAAGTATAAACAGTTTTCTTTCTCACAATGCAGTTGCGTGCGTGATATCTAACATTATTTAAAGCAAAGTAGCTTTATAAGAAAACAGATCAATTCATGTATAAGATGTACATAAGCAATACAATCTAAGACATATCTTTCTTTATGTTGTAATTGCTCGGAATTTCCAATGTTCGAATTTGAGATGTTGGACATAGGGGAAGAATTAGCACTAACCTGATGACAAGCAATGTAGATTAGCTTATTAAATGCAAATTAATCAATTCGTTTCCTCCGTCTCCCTAATGAATGTACTTGTCGAAATTAATTACAAGAATCAAATGCTATAAAAAGAAAGAGCAATGAAATTGATTACATGAACTGCTAACTTGGACGTTCAAGAGTAATATAAATGTACAAATGTAAAAGACGACGTCACTATTCAGTGTCAAATTAGAAGGGAATTTGTCCTATTAGTGCCCGTCTCAATTCATTGTATTCGATGTGTAATTCTTTTCCATTATCTCTGTCTGACTTTATTCCGAACTGAGTAATTGAGAAATGAAATGATTTATGGATTCTTGAATACAACTTTCCAAAGCGCTCGTACAAAGTTGAATTTCTTCTCATAAAATCTTATGGATGTTTTTCAAATATTCTGTTCAACTTTCTCCCTTTCCACCATGATTATAATTTGAAACATAAAACAAAATCATCAAATAAGGCAGGTCAGCAAATCAATTACATCAGAAAAGCCACACTAAACCGATTCATATTGATAATTATTCATTAAACATTGTTAATGATTATAACTTCATCTTTCACGAGAGATTTGCTCTCTATTTTTAGTCGATTTTCTGCAACTTTCAGCGTTAACAAAGAAACATCGAAATGAAGGTTTGATATAATTATTACTCTAATATTAAGTTCTATTGTCATTATCGTCATACCTTTTTAGGTAAGTGACATGTAATTATGTGATGGGGGTTCTATGCGGATAACAACTATAGTATTTATATCAACGAATGAAACTCCATTTTCTTTATTTAAATATTTTTCAATATTTAGATGCTTGAAGATTATGGTGAACATGATGAGACACATTGATATTTATCGAGACAGTCATAACAAAGGGAAACCTATTTTAAGCTGATTTCATTTCTTTGAATTGTGAATGTTTTGTTCTTTTAAACATTGAGGGACCACACGTGAAGAATATAATATATCAATAGCATTGTGTATGCATTCTAAGCATTGCTTGCTCGCGCAGCTGGTTAAGTATTGAACACAATCCGACCGTTGTGCACTTCCTGTGGCTTGACAAAAAACATTGACGAGTCTTTAAATGAAAGAGAAAGTGCAACGAGGAAAATAGACGAATGTCGTTTGTCAATGTAAGCAAATTGGAATCAGTCTATTCATGTGTGGTAGGGTTTTGTTCATTGAGGTATAGTATGTGATGTTTTATGCTTGAATATTTACTCGTTTCCCTTTCCCTTGGATACGTATTTCCCTCTAAAATCATAGGTGTTATTTCCTGAGATCGAAAATCGAAGAAGAAAAGAACGGGACACAAATATTGTATCCCTTTTCCATTTGAGTACAAACATTCAGAATATCCTCCAAAGCTCCGTACAAATTGTAACTGCGAGACGACGGACTCTCTCTCTCTATCTGGCAGGGCTCCGCAAGCCAACTCCCCCGGGCACAGAGTGCGACGAAACGACACAAACTATCGCTGTAGCAATCGACAAAGTTGAAAGAGTGAAAGGAGAAAGTACATTGGCTCTGTGCCGTTTGATGTGTCACCGCTCTCGATAATGTATGAGGTAATATTATACCTAACAGAAGAAACATTCTAAAAGGTCTGTTGCCCAATGGATTAGGAATGAATGCCTTATTCAGATGGATTATGAAAGCATAGAGGGGGTTGGCTAGGTTTCATCTACAGCTCTCAACATGCATTATTTATATTTGACTGCATGCAGGCTTGTTGTGTTGACTCCTTGGCCGACTATGAAAACACTAATAGATGGTTGTTCTGTCATGTTATTTGTAAGACTTCTAAATGTAATTCAAATTATGAAATTAGCTGATGTAATTAAAGACCCTTCTTGAACGAGTGTATTATAATATTTTAACGGTACCCATGGTAACTAACGATACGTGTTCCCTTCGCAGTTAATTGTGCTTTAAAAATAGGGATATGAAACTTCTCGTTAATAATTCTTTGTCCTCAAATATAATACAGATTCATTTTGCTTAATGTACCCACTACTATCATACTGAAGGGCCCATCTCTTTCGTGTACTGTATCATTTTTATATTTAAACATATGGGTTAAGACATGTCTATATCATGGATATTGGTATGTGTTACCAAACTGAGCTGTAATAATACAAGCGGGGTGAAAAGGTATGATATAAATGATAATTGATTCAAGAGACAAGATAATGTATGATAGTTTAATTTGCATATCAATTAACAGTTGGTGTTTGAAAATACGAATTGGCGTTTTCAGACAACCCTGCTGCAGCTTTACATAGAAATCAAGAAAGTACTACTATTAATTCTAGAACACTGACATCAGTCCTGGTTTCAACCCGACTTAGTGAATATATCGAGCGCCGATCTCTATAGTTATGGATGGTGTAGAGTATAATAGTCAAGTGATTTACGGAGCGCCAGATTTTGACCTTTTCATCCCGCGGTAATCAACACGATATCATACCTCTGATTCATTTTAGTTTGTTGACTGGGTCCGTTATTTTTGTGGGGGGGGGGGTCTTCTTTCTCAATTCATATCTCCTTCGTTCCTTTCTTTGTTTCATTGTTTATTTTTTGCTTTTCTTGTTTCTGAGAAGTACATAATTTATATTGAACGTAGATGAAAACGTGTGCATCCATAACCCGCAAGATCAGTAAGTGTTGACTGATTCACCTTTGCGAATAGGCGACAAAATGAGGCACCGAACGTGAGAAACTGTTGCCCAATGAATTATTAATCTGTCGCTTCTTAGAAAAAAATGTTTGTTCAAATAAACACATTGCGGTTACTCTCGTCCTCAGACAGGGAGACAAACATAAATATCGTGTCCTCTAACCACTTCTTATAACCTACTCTAACAAGCAGAGAAGCGCTTTCTAGAATTTGTACAAATATTGACTTTCGGTAAGAAGGTTACAAGTTCGACCTAATAGACACCATTTGTTATGATTGCAATGCATGCAGTTGAAAAGGCGCCAGAAAGCTAGTTCCTACTTTATATTTTTTCCCTTTTCATAAGCGTATATGATTTTAAAATGCGTATATTATGAACCCCAGACAAATCTTTTAAAGAAAATTGAAGTAGTTCTCGTCTTTCAGATTTGTTTTAAACGTAATAATGTTGCTTCCGTTTATCACGAACCTCAGGCCCTCGTTAGTGTTTACGCCTTTCTTTATAATATAAACTTAACCATTCAACAGATATCGAGCTGTCATCCGGTATCACGTTTTGTTGTGATTTAAACTCATACGCTGCTGGGGTGACCATTTTGTTTTTAGAAGAGATCCTGTCTCTGTCGGGTTCAGTTTCTTAGCGATAAGGAGACCACCATTAACAAAATAATACATTTAGACTTTTCAATCTAGAAGTTAATCTCGATACGTTTCATGACCCCCTTTCGATGCCCTGAAGTGAATTATTTGTTTTCGAGGAAGAGATTTCCACATCATCTTCGGAACGGCAAATAGCCGAAAAGAAGATAATATCGCGAGGAGCGAAAAAGGCTTTTAACTGATGAAAAATAAACACTCTTCTTTGCTTTCGTCTTCTCGATTGCCATAGTCGATCCATAGCAGCATGGGATATACCAGGATTTCATTGGCCCGGGCGTGATAGATGGGGGGATATAAATATACACTTCTGTCATAAATTACGTGACGACATGCGCTACGTGACGGTTGTGGATCCAAGATTTCTAAAAGACAAGTGGCGCTAGCATAACATATATTTATACATATACATATATGTATAAATACGTGCTACTAAAGTATTAGAGGTGGCGTAGTCAAGGATCTAAATGCTCAACTGGAGATGAGAAGGTCGTGGGTTCAATCATCCGCACAGCAATTAAACAAGGCTCTTCCTACATTGCATCTCGCTTTTCAGGTGTTTAACTGGTATCCGGTAGAAGACGAACATCACTGTGCATTATGTGCGTCTATTTAATATGGGTTAGATGGAATGCTCCCAATGAAGTGGAGGATGTACACACAATGTATCCGGGCAAGCTGAAAGACAACGACCGGGATAAATTTTGTAACCGTAAGTCAATTATAGACACCATGGATGCATTAAACACCATATAAATCCAAAAACAGTTTCCTATCTATTTCATTATTATTCGCCACGGTTATTGGAGTTGCCCCAAAACGAAGGATGAGCGCCCCGTGCACCCCTTCGGCTGCGGTCAGTACTGCGTGTACAGCATTCAATCATTCTTGAAGAGAACGTCTCGTTATACTCAGAATACTGACTCGCGACGGAAAAAAGTGTTTAAAATAGAAGAAAGAGAGAGAGAGAGAGAGGAAGAGAGAGAGAGAGGGAGAGGGGGAAAGAGAAAGAGCGAGAGCGGAAGCTTTGGGATGGGGTTAGAGGAATGCAGTATGTTGTTAATTTCCTCATTTCTCGGAGATATACTAATTTTGTATACATTTTGATTTGTTCTTTATAAAATTGATCGTCATTTGATTGTTGTATTTTAGATACGTAGACAACAATTACATGTTTACGACGTAAAATTCTAATTAACATTGATATCAGTCCTTTTTTTAAGGAGGGTGGGGGGGGGGGGGTATAATATTACCAAAGAATAATCGCGGAGGCAACTGAGAAAATGTACTCTTGGCATATTGTAAAAAGTGACGTGCTGTTCCAAAGGGTACCCTTTTTTTCCCCTTCTATTTCTATTTCTCTCTTTTCACACAATATCTATTCACACATCTCTGCATCCTCTCATTCCTCTGCCTCTCTCCCTCTTTTATTCTCCATATCTCTCTTTTTGTCTCTTACCTCCCCCATCCCTCTCTTCATAACATGTCCTTCGATGGAAATGAGAGAGTACTTCATATGGAAAGGTTGAAAACATTATGGTGCAAATACGAATATATAGCTTTTATGTCAACAACTTAAATGTATAACATTCGATCTCTTATAGAAGATGACAGGTGTATAAATGGATGCTTCAAATAAAGGTAGCAGTCAAAAACGTTTTTACTTCTGAACATGCGTTTGACGAAATTTCGTCAACAGACTGTGAAAAGGGATAAACACTTTGCAGATGAAAGTTTAAATCATGGATGGTTAGACCCAAAACTATTCTCACAGGTTTGGTGAGATGAGATCTTCATTTGAATTTGATTCCGCGGTGATTATTCTAATTAGATTATTCCACCATTAAAAACATTTGCATTATTATTTGTATTTTTGAGACCATCTGGAGAATATGGGTAAAAACTAACCACTGATGGTAACTTTGCTGTCAATATAAATATTACAATTGCAAAAACACTCAACAGCCAATCAAATCTAGGTTTCCAAGGAAGTTACCATTAATATCAAGGTTGCTATCGATGATGATGCTAAGGTCTCTGCAGCTGGGCCCGGCTGAGAGTCTCGCTGGTTTGTAGCTTTCTGACTATCAACTTGCTGAGCTACATATGATCGCTATATCACGTTACTATATTAAAGGTTTCCTCTACGCAGAATCTAGGAAGAATCTAAATCTGATTCTAGATTGTAAATAGTGAAGGTTGGTTTACTAATAGACGATTCTATTAGTATAACATGAGAAGAAAGAAACTATGTTAGTTTCTATCATGCAAAGTATTGAAAAATAAATATTCGGAACTTCTTAAATACCTCTAGACGAATTTTGTTCCGCTATTAATAGAAGAATGTTCTTAAATCAGAAGTTGTTCAAACTAGCGGGTCACATGCTACTTTGCGGACAACGTGGAAATTTACAGCAAGGGTTAATCCAAAGAATTCTAATAAATTTATATCTCTTACTTTTGTTTAAGTCGATATTCTAATTGTTCAATACTTTTAAAATGTTTTCGTGCTAAATTTGAATCGTGTACACGAAAGACCTTTGGAAAGAATGCCTATATGGAGTCATTTAATATCGCCCGATAGATGACAGAAGTATTCTGTAAGTTGAGGTTAGTATAAAATTCCTGGGGTTCTTGAGTGACGAGATCAATGCCAAGATTCAGGTCGAACGTTGTGGATCAAGCACTCGCACAGTATTTGAGACTTACTCGAGGATGTATTGATGTCTTAATCTCGGTCTTGACCTGAGATTTAGTTTTAAATAAATATAGACGATCACTTTTTCCCCTAAAATATTTACCATCAGAGCTGCGATGTCTTAAAAAGACGGTGTTTCATTCTGTTTGTGTGTGTTTGTGTGTTTTAATTTGAACAAAAAGATACGGAGTAATTCCTTATTTCCTGTATAGTTCACAATCAATGCTTTAAAGGCAGTCTGTACTAGTTTAACCAGGGGGATTAGACCACCCAGCAAGGTCACTGACAGGTGGCTATCTCATCAACTCAGCTCTCAATTAACATAAGAAAAAGAGGATCACGGGGACCAATAGGCACCGATTAGGCATTGTTTTCTATATAGAGGGAGCAAGTAGTAGCTACAAGTAGTACAGTGGGGCTTTAAAGGGATCTCATACAACCCTGCTCATGTATCCTCTATCGTTAAGCTATTCCTTCCCTCTTAATTTCGTCACAATATATTGAGACAAGTTTTAGGCAAATTGAAGAAATTCGTATAATGCAGACGACTGTCGCCGAACACGTATACGAAGTTTACCCACATTTGAGGGGCATGGCTAGTGGTGCTCATTTTCTCATTAGTGGGTGGTATCAATGGCCAGTGTATCCTCGCGGTTGAAACATTAGCACCGTCTTGCAACAGTATTCATTTCACATACAAGCCAAGCCGACGCTCCCCAGCACGCAGAAACGAGAGTAATCTGATTTGGCTCGGTGGGGGTGCTCGACCAACCTTGATTCAATTTCATTACCGCTTGCCTTTGTCCGCTCTCTCTATCTATCTTTCAGTCCTCTTTACCCTCCTTCGACTGTCACCCATCGCTGTCTGTCATTTATTTATTGCTTACCTATTTCTCCTCTCTTCGGTCTACAATCTGCTTCCCTCGTGCTTGTATATCCGGATGACTGGCGCTTCTCACCTGACTGAAGGTTATTGTAAAGAGACATGCATTCAATATATTGTGTAAATTTACTTTGGCAAAGCTGATGTTGACCATCGACATAATCGGGAAAAAAAAATGATAGCATTGAATCATGGTATCAAAATCGATAGCATTTGTACTGACAGCGGAAGCAGTGGTTAACTCATACCGATGGCGTGAAAATTGTATTGTGAGCAGGTTTCCTGTGAGTAGTGTCCAATCTCCCCTTCTCTCTCTTTCGACATCACTCTATCCTCCATCCTTTATACCCAGTATTATATCTTTCGGTCGAAAAGAGGCGTTTATTTGACACCGTGTGGGGTCATGAAACGAGAAATTCAATTTGATGAGAACTTCATACTGCAGTCGGCATAAATCGATATCCAGATAACATGGGATACGTTAATGTGTGTAAAACTCTTTGACATCTCTCCTCCGCAACAAGTCACTTCCTTATTATGTCTAGGAGTGAATCGAATTATTCTCCTCATCACGACGAGGGCACGATGAGTGCTAGGTTAACCAGGTCTTCCGTAAAAGCTTTTCTTAAGTCTTCAGTCGATTTTGACTTGAATCTTAGCCATATCCTCTCGTTTAGTCCTACCCTCATTCCAAGCACGGAGGACTGACGCTAGAAGCAGCTTCTTAGTTTTATTTAATTGTCTAAAGAGGAAATTTCGAACACACACATCAAGCTCATCTCTTGTCAAGGGATTTTCGTAACATGGTGATCTACTTGTGATTTCATTCCTTCCAAAAGTCTACTTTAGTTATAAGGTTTGAAAAAATGGGAAGGGGAAAGCCAATAGTCATGAAGAATTTAGGTAACGTAACCACGTACATAACCTTATTCCTTTAAAGGGATCGTTTAACGATGTTAAATCTGAGATACACGGCCCTACGCGTTATCAGTGTCTGTGATAGGGTGTGATATTGAAGCCCTAAAAAAAATTGCGCTTCAAAATGATCAAGAAAGGCCTCAAAAAGTAAAAACCTTTGAGTGACCGCTTTTACCATACTCGTTTTCCCCAATAGACTGGAGTATTATGAAAACCGTTTGGCAAACGCAAAATTTGATTTCGATTTTCAATTATAAATATCTTGATAATCAGACAGGCGATCGGCTTGTAAAAGTCATGGGGTTCCTGACTGACAGCATGAGCTAAGAGTTACCGGATCCCTTTAAAATAAAAATGGGGTAAAAAAAAAATCAAAGTCCTCTTAAAGGTACTATGTCCCTTTTGCAGCCAACCTCAAATTCTGTAGAACTTTGCGGAATTATGAATATGTCATGTATGTCCTATCTGTGAAATTTAAACGTTAGCAGTGTCCTCATATTCAAATTATGCAAGGAAACCCGTTTACTTGCTAGACTTCACTGTCAGACACTATTGAGTGACTGACTGGCTTTTTTCTTCTTTGGTAATAACATACATGAAAAGAGTTGTAAAGGGTACATGAGCATTTGTCTACATCAATAACCCACTTCTTGTGATGGCCATAAGATTAAACTTTTTGAATCTTTGCGCAGCATAAAACGTATGACCATTCGGTACAATTGTCTGAAAATCAAGACTATTACTTTTGGGCTCTATAGCCCTAAAGTCGATTTGACAACTAATAGTCATTATTTTCCCACTTGAAAACATTTTCAAGCCCCACCTTTTTTAGGGAAGTTCTAAATAAGTATTATCTTTCAAATGCAGTTGGAATTTAACTTTTTCATTTTTTTAGCCTGCAAATGGGACATAGTACCTTTAAAGGGATCCGGTAACTTTGTCTTAGATTCTGAAATAAAATTCTGGATTTAGCTCATGATGTAATGATAATTATAAACCTTTAGGTCAGTCAGGAACCCCATGACTTTTACAAGCCGATCGCCTGTCTGATTATCAACATATTTATGATTGAAATTACAAATTTTGAAAACCGTTCGCCTGACGGTTTTCATAACACTACAGTCTATTGGGGAAAACGAGTATGGTAAAACTGGTCACTCAAAGATTTTTACTTTTTTGAGGCACTTCTTGATCATTTTGAAGCGCATTTTTTTAGGGCTTCAATATTACACCATATCACAGACACTGATAACACGTAAGGCCGTGCATCTCAGATTTAACATTGTTAAACGATCCCTTTAATATATTGAAGTAGCAACGGCAATCATTATTAGTTATGTTAATAAGTTAGCAATAATCAGTTAAGCTTGATAAATTGATATCCTGAGAAAGAGTCATTATGCGACTGAGCAGACTAGAATGCGACTAGAATAACCAGATACAGAGACGACATTTATGTTATGTTAATGGTCTAAATGGAGATATAAATCATAATTGAAGATATACCCAAGCAATATCTCATAATGCATGTTTTTCGTTAATTGAGGTATTATGATAAATTTAATAGTCGCATACACATCATAATCACATGACCCTCTCAATACCGCACATCCATTCAGATATAAAAAACGGGTTTGCTTTAGATTAGATTATAATATCAAGCTATGACACACCTGGGCCCCGTCTTACAAAGAGTTGATATCAATCGCAACTTTAATATTTGCGATTGATATCAATCGCAACTATGAACAGGAGATAGGAGACTGCAAAATTGCGATTGATTGGAGGACTTGCGATTGATTTGGATCAATCGCAACTCTTTGTAAGACGGAGCCCACGTTTCAAAACCAATAAAAGGCAGAACGTCTAGTATTTCAAGAATCGGGGGGGGGGGGGGTGGGATGAAACCAACGATACTTAAGAAACGTAAAGATTATTGCAAAACAGTTTAAGGATTGACGGAAGAAAGGATGGTGATGATGTAATTGGTCGTACAAAATGTGTCACATTCACTTGTCTTAGTTAGACGGACATTCCGAATCACAGAACAGTTTCATATCTTCCCAAGATATATATATATATATATATATATATATATATATATATATATATATACAAGTTTGATGAGTTAAGTACTAATGCCTTTGGAGGCATATAATTACAAACATGCTAAAACACACACCACACATTTAATATCAAGACGTCCTCCCTGGACCAAAAAATACCAACTAGATAGCTTTAAAGAATGATTAGCGCTAGAGTAACAAGAATAACAACAAGAGCAGCAGCAGCAACAACAAAAACATAGAAAAAAGAGCCGACTAACAAATTTGTCATGAGAAGTAGTGGATCGTAAGACCCTGGGTATCGATCGTTGAACCATCAAACATCGAAGGCCGAAACTAGATGGTTTGGACAGCTGATGCCTTCCGCTCAACAGTTTAATTAGTCCGCTGGGCTATTTTAGACGCAACTTTGGCGTTTGTGACGTCAAGGACAAACTGTACAGTGAAGGGCATGATGGATGAAGAAGAGGAGAAACGTCTTGATAGAAAGTGAGAGAGAATTTAGTCAGAAAAAACAAGACATTTCAAGGACAGAAGAAAAGGGAAAGACACAGAAGATGGACACATTCAATGAAAGCTACTGGGATGCTCACAGATTATTCCCAAATGTTTGTTTTCATTATGAAATGAAGGAAACTACGAAATCAATCGGTTAGAAAATTAATTACTTTTTGAAGAAAAAAATGGACACCAATAAATGCATAGTTTAAATGATTATCAATGTTAGTTGATTCAAGGTAGGATTTTGAGGGCTTAGTGACGTAAAATACAAATAATATCGAAGGTAAGAACGACAAAAATACTTTAGATGGAGATTTTTTTAAATGAATTAATCGCTGAAAGTGAGAAAAGTTAAAGGTCTAATGTGGATCTGATAAGAAAGCCTATTGGAATATAAACAACACTGGAACAAACTTTTGAGAGAGAGAGAGAGAGAGAGAGAGAGAGCGCACGCAAGGGATAGGGTGAGGAGGGGGGGGGGGTAGCATGTCGACTTTGGTATATTTTCTTTCAATCAAGATGAAACAAAGATCCTATATCTTAAGCAATGTTTTGAAAATAAAATACAATTTTGAAAACCACAAAATGCACAAAGAAAGCATTCATTCGATTTATATGGAAATAGGACAAGGCCGCGAGAAAGCGAAACATATGAAATTAGGTGAACAACTCTAGTTGGGAAAATAGGGATTAGGCTTTAAAGAAAACGAAAGTGAAAAATCATATAAGTTTCCATCAAACAATTTTCTAGAAGGCGAGGCACTAAGGTCGTTGGCCAAGGTCGTCGACTAAAAAATAATGGTAATAGGATTCCAAAGTTCAATCAATCTCCTGGGGTTTATTAGTGGTAGCAGAATGCGTTCCCGTAACAAATTGTTGGGTCTTTGAACTCATGTAATGCCCAGGGTTCTTCCAGTTTCCTGGATCTTATACTCCATGGTGACAAGATCAACATTAACAAAATCGAAGTTTAAAATTCCGATAATGTAACATGGAACATAAAATACATGATAACATACCCGGAGCTGTATTCACGGCAAATACCGACATGGTGTAGACGTAGAGAGAGAGAGGGAGGGAGAGAGAGAGAGAGAGAGAGAGATAGAGATGGAGAGAGAGAGAGAGAGAGATGGAGAGAGAGAGAGAGATAGAGATAGAGCACTAGAGAGAGAGAGAGAGAGAGAGAGATAGTGAGAGAGAGAGAGAGAGAGAGAGAGAGAAAGGGAAAGGGAAGAATGGTGGGAGGGGATATCACTAACCAAGACTGGATGGAAATGTTGCTCTACCGTAACATAATCATGGTATCCGATTCAAGCCATCAGCAAGGATCCGATTAGACCCTAAAACCACCCCCTATGACCAGGCTATGACACCTGCAACCTCAGGTCATGACGTAGGAATTTAGTTGTTGAAACCAGTAAGTGAATCTTCGACGGAGGCGGATCCACGGGGAGTGGGAGGTGTGGGATGGTCGGTGAAAATGTTCTTAACCCTCTTCGATATGCGGAAGCGTAGCAAAGAATAATATATATTATATACCTCTCTTTAGTATGTTGAATAAATCTAGTCATCTGATTGGTCGAAATTGGAGTCGTGATTTTAGCCATGCCCGCCTAACGGTCTCAAGTTTATGGGAAAGATGCCCGTCGCCCCGGGTAACGGGCCGCATAAATAATTTTTGCTGAGTCCCCCATTGGTTTACGCGTACAAAGTTTCTTTGAGCGAGCGCGGATACAAATAGAGTGCAGTGTGTGTGCGATTCCCGAATGATCGTAACATTCAGCCTTTTTCAGGCAACTTTCCAGCGAAGATTTACAAACAGTGTCTCAGATTTTCTGTGATGTTTTAACCTGTCTTTACTCAAGAACAAGATAAGGTTAGAGTTCTTTGTACATTTTTGTGAATTCGATATATAAAAGATATATGGACAGCTTTAATATTCGAAGCATAGCTGTTTCTATACTGGCTCTCGGGAACGTTACGCGGCGGCGCGCCGAGGGGTCATAGCAGGATGTAACGTTCCCTTGAGCCTATAGAAACAGCGATACCTCTCACAGTAGTCAATATTTCTATACCATTTCCTCCAAATGTGTGTGTGTGTGTGTGTGCGTGTTTTTTTTTAAGGATTGGGGAGTGATTTATCCCTCCCTATACCCGTCTAGATGCTCGTTTGTATTCACATTAATTAGGATTGATATTTTCAACTTTTTAATGAGTTTTTTAAAATCTAAGTTTTGTTGAACCCGTAGATTTCGAAATATAAATGGACTAGCCTTATGTTACGGATACCACGGACCTGCTCCATGCAAATTCATTGCTTGACTCATGATTTAATCTGATCTCTGTCACAGGGATATAAAATATGTGCTTTACAAACGATCACCACACTCAGATAAAACTATTATTATTCAAAGATAACAAACTTTAGATTTTGTTCTTCTGGAAGTGTCCGTTCTCATTTATTTAATTGTGAATATCTCTCGGCTGATTTTTTTTAATCTTTAAAAAACAAGGGAGATTAAAAAAAAACAAAAAAAAAACAGGAATTATCATGATTACTCCCAAAAGAACTAACAACCACTCAGATCCCTTCAAATCTTTCTTTAGAAAATGCTTCAAAGCCCTACTGTGCTGTCTGATGATATGAAAACCAGGATGATCATGACGATTACTTTGGTTTCGTTTTTTGATATAAGGTAAATTTTTCATATCATAATAGTTGTGACTCTGAAAGTAGGTCGTGTGGGATGTAGGCGTACATGAACTTTAGAAAAAGCAGAACTTAGACAATTGCGGTACAAAAAGAATATAAATATTTGTAATGCAATCTAAAACTAGTTTTCTCTGGAGCTGAGCTTGTCAAGACTTAGTTGTGAACGACGAAAGCCCACACGTGGCGTCAACACAGTTCAGCTCTCAAGGCACTATCAGAGTTTGTATATTAGCCAACAAATAGGTCCTACTCAATCTGGCTTGCTTGGAGTATCGCACTCAGCAGTAATGGTCGTTGCGCTACATAGTTCGAAAACCGACTTTATCCTCTTGTAAGGTGTCCCCTAGAGCAATCTCCCATGTACATCCAGCTTTCTCATACTATACAGTCCTGACGCTCTCATTCAAATCTTGTCAAAATATCAATAATTTTACACGGTGTAAACTAGATAAGGGACTCCCCGTGAGACACCCGCCGCATACTCCATGGTCTCTGACAAGTTTTCAAATTAGGCAGATCCGACGTCCCTTATGACGAGTATCGAATTTACATCAATCACATGGTACACTCGGAGGAGCACCCAATATTCTTCCCTTTGTTACGCTTCTACGATCTTCTTCTTATTCAACTTTCTATCCTAATTTGACTCAAATTCATCGAATCTACATCAATCATCTCTTGCCTGCTTTCATACACCACTTACCCAAGTAATGTATCCGATTACTCCAGCGTAAACTCCTTGTTTGGTAAATTATCCATCTTCTCTCTAAATTTGTATTGGGGCACTCCCATTCCATTTATCATATTTGCTTGAACTAGTTTCATCCATTCGATTCTCTCTCTTCAAGGAGATAATTCCCCCTCTCCCACTTCACATTGTATCCATCACTATGCATACCTAGAGTGCTCGGGGTTATTTAGGATGATTTGATGCTACCCTGGACCGCTATGTTGTATTAGTATTAGTTCTATCATGTCAAATACAATGACAGTGTCAAGCTATCGGCCTTGATATCTGATTCCACATACGGATATTATGTTTCCCTCTCCAAGATATTAGATCTGATTAAAGGCTATTAATGAGAATGATACCTGTTTTTATAATAATAACTGTTTGGTATTTATCTTACGAGAGGGGGGGGGGGGCATAGGAGCGATGCCATTTACGCATATTATGTTAAGTTAGCCTCAATGACGTTTGCATCATATTGCGGTATTATCAAATTGTCGGGCGTAATACAATGTCAATACCATGCCTTGCCTGAGGATATAGTTATATTGTCCGTGCCAATTCAAGGGTTCGAACACACGGCCTCTTAAAACCAGTCCAATAATTAAACCACGCGACGAATTCGTACACTTGCACAGAATTTGTATAAAAAAATAGGTTAAGCCTTAACATGTGAAACGACCATAACCTCTTCCAATAAACAAAGATTTTAAACAAATGTATTAAAAAAATCTCGTGAAAATGGCTCGTATAACAGAGGAAATTGCTTCAAGGCATTTATTATTAAAAGCAAACTAAATCCCTTAACTTTTAACATATACCCATCGCTAAACCTAAAAGTAAAACCTAACGCCGAAAACTACGTCTCTTAAAAACTCTTTGTAGAAATATAAACATTTATTTTATTTAGTCGAGACTGTTAATAGATGATTACGGTGATTAGTGTCACAGATGGTATGAATGGGAAGGCGTCCGGCGCCAAGATCAAGTTATTGATATTACACTTAGGCGTATGTGTAAACAGGTTGTGACATTGTGGAATTAGGTACATAATGAAGTGGGGAATAACAAGGTGCTAATACCCTTTTTTTAATGACTCGGTACATTGTTAAAGGTTGAGGAAAAACTGCTTACTTTTTGTATGAAATGTTACTTATTACATTCCTTTTACTGTACTTACCCTCTAACATGCAAACAATCCTGAACAAAGTTTTCAATCCACAAAGATATATATAATATTCATGGTTTTCTTTGAAGGCGCACTGTGAAACACCCTCTAACAGTACATTCTCCCAACCATTTTGGGATTTTCTCTACCTTTTTCTCATGGAAGAAAAGATTATGTCAGGCTTTGAAATATCTGTCAACACTAAATTTCTGAAATGGTATAAAGAGCCAATTCATTGCTTTGTGGCGATTGCATTCACCTAAAATGTAATCAAATTGTAATAATATAGTTAGGGGAATTAAGGAATCGATCAAATCACTTTTTCCTAATTTCTATCATTAATAATGGTCTGTTTTCACACAAACTTTCAGATTATCTTTTATTGTACATCTAGCATTGAAAACTTTGAAGTCACTATTTTAGCACCATTTCCTCTTATCTGATAAGTCCCTTTAATGTAGAGAAAGCTTTTGGCAATAATGGAAATTTCACACGAGATCTAGCATTTAAAATAATTATTTTTCCTTTGCGAGCAACGGATATCGAATGGTTGATGAAATTCATGTACAATAGATTGAATTACAATAGTCACGTTCTATTTTGAATAGTATAACAATATAACTAAGTCAGAACTATCAAGTTTTCTTTCATGCGTTATGCTTTTATTTATTAATTAGGAAATCAATCCGCAATACTCCCTTATAAAGTTATACCATATGATACGATCTAAACTAGAAAAGCCGCTCGGGAATGATTCGTCTTGGTAGTTTCTGTCTCGGTTGACTCATGTTCATGTACAGAGGCTATAAATCAGATTGAACTTCAATTCGGAGCGACTGATATGCTATTCCCTTCTCATTGTTACCACCCACAGGCCAGAAAGGTGGATAAGAATGTTGTCAGCCGTGGGCGACCATCCATTTCCATTTGCAAGGTAGAGACATCGTACAAGCATTAAACAACCATTAATCAAGAGAAAGAAGGAACCAAGACGCCTTTCTCTATTTCAAAGGGATCTGACTGCAACATCAAAGGTCACATTCTATAGAAATAAAATAAAAGAGTTTGAACGCTCTAATTGTCAAGAAGAGGAGGACAAAACATAAAGAAAAAGATTTCGAGACGTGGCATTTTACATTCAGTCTCTAAACTTTAAAGCCCCACTGCACGACTTCTAGCTACTGGCGCCCTCTATATAGCAAACAATGCCTAATCGGTGACCGTTGGTCCCCCATGACCCCCTTTTTCTTATATTAATTGAGAGCTGATTTGATGCGATAACCACCTGTAAGTGACCATACAGGGAGGTCTAATCCCTCCTGGCCAAACCTGTACAGATAGGCTTTAAAACGAATTTAGTCACGAAAACCCTGATCTATCTAGGCCCCGCCATGGGAAAAGGTCTCTAATCTCCTCGGGCAATGAAAATGTAACGACAATTTCTTCCTATATCAGGCTTTGTCAGAAGTACGTATGTATCATCCATCTAAAGCCCTCCTCTCCAACCCTTCATGCGAAGGCACGAATGCTCTCCAACTTGGTAAAATAGTATGTGACTAGAATGTTCTTTTCTCGGCTGAAAGATTCTTGACCGGATTACTAAGTGTGCTCTAATGTTTAAGGCGATAATCTTCAATGTTAAGCTGACGGGTCGCTTAGTGGTGTAAAGACTCGAGATTAATCACGACGGATGCCAGGTGTGAGATGTTGAAGAGTAGTTGCGTATCCAGCAATTGAAAAACGGGTGGATGGGAAGGGGTTGTCTTCCTGGGCAGCTCTTCGTCTTTTGGTATTTCAGTTAAAGATATAGACCGGTAGTGGTAAAATTGCGGTTCAAGGGTTTTGCAAAATATCCAGTCAATATTGTTTAAATATTGCCTTCAGAGGTTTAGATGGTAATACTTCAAGCTAAATTCGCAAAAAGCCGAAATATATGCCCAAATGTTTAATGTTAAAGTGCATTCGCGATCATTCTATCCAGACCGGATCGATATGATATTTACCAAATATATCAATTAGTAGGCGGTTTCCCGGCAAATTTGTATCATCACGTATTAGTCAAAACATATTCTTTCACATGATTGGTAATAAGAGCTTCCATTTCATTTTTTGAGAGGGGGAGTTTCCAAAACTGGTCTATACCTTTAAACCAGGGAGTTGTAATGAATAGAGATACCGTCTCGAAAGAATTTCTCGAGGGAAAGATATTCAGGATTAACTTGGCTTAACAACAAGAAATGTAACCATCTACAGCCATCAAATCCATCAACAGCTGTCCTTTTCAATGCACATATCCCCTCTGGGTATTCCAAATATAACGAAATGTTACGCAACGCCGTCTGCTTCCCTAAACATTAGGGACTTTTAGATTCGCGTGGACTGATACGTGTGACGTCCATTCAAGGCAGTGCATTAAAAGGACGTCGATCGTAGCAATCCACGTTGTCGTTGTGCAAATCTAAAAGTCCCTATTGTTAAAATACGTCATGTTCATGCCATTCATGCCACTGGTATCACCGTTGGTCTCACAAGGGACGTCATAAATCTAAAGATTTTTTTATTTCCTTCAATAATGAATTGCAAAAAAAAAGAGTATATTTGTGACGACGATTTGTACGTTCCTTGAGAAACCAATGCCAGTAAATGGTGAGAGTAAACAATGGCTTGAACGTCCTGCCATAGTTCAAGTCAAACTTAAGTCGATCTTAGTCTTTTTGAAACACTTCCCAGGTGTATTGTAAGAAATTAATGTTGAACATTCACTTGAACCTTTCCCCGATATGATTTGTTTGCGAGAGCAATTTTTTATTCTCACATCTCGATTCCCAGTGAGTCAGAGAGATGATCATGGATGAAAATAGATGCAAATGATAATGATAATAATAATTAGATTAATTCAATATAAGACAAAATACATCTAAAAATAGTAATTATATTACTGCTGCAGCTACGAACTGCCGGTGTTGCTACTACTATTTCATCTTCTACTATAGTATTACTTCTAGTACAACTACTACTACTACTACTACTACTACTACTACTACTTTTACATTTACTACTACTACTTCTACTACTACTACTACTACTACTACTACTACTACTACTTCTACTACTTCTACTACTACTACTACTACTACTTCTACTACTACTACTACTACTACTACTACTACTACTACTACTACTACTACTACTACTACTACTTCTACTACTTCTACTACTACTAATTCAACTATAACAATTATAAATTATCAATATTACTTCTTATTTTCCTCCTTCTTTAGTATGTTTTCTACTTCTATCACAGTCCCTAGAAACTTTTTCCCGTATAAAATTCAAACATAAACAAAGGGAGCAAAGAATCACGATTAGTGTGCTTGTTGTTATGATATTCACTCTTCGAGAAGTACTCAGCACCCGAATTTCAAGAGTTGTCTCCGATTATTCAATGCAAAGACACGTAATACAATTCCCTTGGTGTATCAGGTCACACTAGTCTGAAAGCAATTTATTTATTCTACTTGCATACGGTGATCGATATAATCAACTCCTAGAAAAAGCATGATCATAAAATAATAAAACAGATTGAAAGAAAGAAATCTCTCAACTTATGGCAACGTGATGCAAGCGATCGAAATGATTCCTTGTAGAGCGGACACGGTAGGGATATAATTTCGCTTCTTCGACTTCGACTGATCGTGATCATAGAGTATGGAACTCCACGTCGTCGAGACAATCGTGAACTTGGGAGGGAAAATGAAGCTCGGAAAACAGCACATGTGGGAGGGTCACTTTACATGACCCAACATATGGCTGCGTTCTATGTCTGACCTGGCGTCGAACGGATTATACTAAGTTTATATTGCGGTGTTTGTAAATAACCAGGGATCTTTGCCAACATTCAAGTACAGTGAAACAAGATGAATAGGCCTAATTTATGTGAAAAACTATTTTAACGAAAATATCTCTCCGAAAACTTTGAATTAAAAAAAACCCACCAAATCCCTTCCATCTAAAAACAAAACACGAAGGCAGTCAACCTTGTAGTAGTGACAAAATGTAGACGAAGCACAGAAAACCCCATAGCGTTTGCATTTGTAAAGGGATGGTAGTGGTTTGTTGTAAAGCATCGGTGTCCGCCTCTGATAGCTCTACAATGTCTAACAAATTCAACGTTCTTGGTCAGTGTTTCAAAATAAGATTATTCCTCATTAGTCTTTGTTGTTATTAGTATTAGTTTTGGGATGAAAGTTATGAAGACTATCGTGAAAGTTAACATAGACCCGGCGCTCCCGATTGGCTGCGGAAGGTTATTTCACAGCTTATGTCCAGAGAAGTACAACGCTCTGTCACCCCGAGTTGTGCGACTGAGAGTTTCTGTGACGAGAGTTTGGTCGGCTGATCTTTGACTACGCGCTGGTCGATGCTCCATCACGAGTTCTGATTGAATCCCGTATCGAAGGAAACTTGAATATAAACATCACCTCCATCCTTCTTTTTATGTTTGACGCCATATTGAATCGTTTATGTCTTCATGACGAACGAAAACATAGTTCGTAGCATAGAACCCATGTCGTTGTACTTCACATAAATTATGAGTATGGTAGGAATAATTCTAGCTGGCAAGAATTGTAATAAACTGATAAATAAATAGTATTGAACAATAAAATGCTCTACTTTAAATACATAGGCCAAATATAATGCCAAACGGATAAGCACTAATGTTCAAACGATTAATATAAGAAGACCATGCTTACTATTTCAACAGATTAACCCTCGTAGCCCTTATACATGTAAGATGTATACCATACTGTATCTGTTAAAAATCGTATAGTGATACTGTGAGGCATGGTTTTTTCATGTGTCAATCAATTTTAAATATAATCAATCCTTTCAAAATGCCTACTATTTGTGAAAATGATAAGTCAATTTTAAACATTTCATTTCTATGCCACTTGGTTCTTACCGTCGTGAAGAGATATTTAGAATTTTAATTTTTGGTACTGATTTTGTGGACCAAATACCACAGGTCAAACTGTAATCTGTGTAAACACATTCTTTTCTTCCAATAAAGCTACAAGTATATTGTTGTAAATAAACCTAAAGTAAGGGATAGACGTCCCGTTTATGAAGCTACATACATGCGAGTTTATCGGATGAGAAATATACCATTGTCATCTGCGTTTAACTATCTAGTAAGTGTTTTAAAAACATAAAAATGAACAATGGAGAAAGTTCGTCCGATGGAAGAAAGCTAATTTCTTCTGGTAGTAAAATCTGGTATGGACACGGCTTAAAGTATTGACGAACCTACATCCTCGAAACAAGCGATATTGAGCTTTGTTGACAGCCGGCAGCCAGATTTATTACATATAGCTCGTCATGGGCGAAATAATGATGTTGATATATTACGTCTAAAGAACTCATTAATGATCACGTGGGCGATGCTAACGATGATTCATCGGTTGTGATCGTAAGATCCAAATAATCTTCAACTAGCCATTAACATATTCGCCTTTACCGTACAAGTACCTCAATGTAAAGGTTTAGAAAAAAACCCATTATGTTTGATGCTGTTGCAGAAAATGTAGCAAAAATATGTCTATTGTTTTATGTTTACGAAAAAAAAAAAAAAAATCGTAAACCATACTTTCTTCTTCATCTGCTTATATATTTTCGGACTGTAGAATAAACACACAATTGGCACTCTAAGTTGGTAATAGTTTTTTTAAATTGGCACCTCAAGTAAATGTAGATATTTTTTTCTTCAAATTTCTAGATTTAATGATAAGCCATGGCACACTTCAATGTACAGATCATAAATTAAATGTTTCCTGCAACATATCTACGGCTCGTTATGAACATAGATCAGGTCTTCATGTTTTTTAAGGATGTATTATCGGCATCGCTGCTTTTGCGGATGAATAAACTTAAGTTGTTTTAAAACAAAAAAAATCGGATACAATTTTCCTTTGTCCCTTCTGCATTTTAGGCTGATGTCAAACGTGTGATTTGGATTTTCAATATTTCTTAAAGCTGATAAAACAGAAATAAGAAATGTGTCTCTGGACGCCCCATAATCTGCCCACTCAAGTAAACGTTGGTGAGATGAAAGTATGAATAATATTGTAAAATGGGAAGTAAAAGTCTTTTGGCAGTTGTATGACTTTACTTAGTGGCTGTCAGCAAACGAGTTTTTTCAAAATTTACGCATCACTTATCCCAGGAAAAGAAAAAGTTGACTGATGGGCGAGGGACGGACATCTAATTCGACCCAATGTTGCAAGAAAAAAACGTCTGCATTTGAAAGAGATATCAAAACACAAACGGAAGAAACTTGTCAGTTACGTGATATTTCGAATTATCAATGAAATTGGAATTGCAATAGTGGTAATATTCACAACAAATGAAAAAGAATCTTGATAACTCCAGAATAATGCATGAGAAATCTGCCATTCTAAAGATCCAATACCTGCAAGGTATTATTCTCAATTCAAATTGTACCATGTGTATGTGTGTAACAGCCCATGGGCTCATTCTACATTGCCTGCGGTATATGGAAAACATATTTCATGATATTTTAGGTATTACATCCATTCCCTAAAAGTGATTGTAATTTTAGATATTATTCATTATTTTGAGTACGTGCACGGATAGCTGCTATATTTTGTTCTTTGATTTGTTATATTTTTTTTTTAGTCATGGAAGTTGCTTGCTTAGAATATATATTTTATCACCAAGACCGAGGTGTTAAAAAGAAATAAACGAAAACCGACGGTATTGTCCTAACGATCATATACTTTGTAAATTATAATATATCAAATAGATAAATAGCTGATTAACTCACAGTGTTTGGCTGACAAAAGCTTTCGAAAATGTTTTATCACAGACGGTGAAAGTATGACTTACATGTAGATACGAGTCACGTGATATCAGTTCCGTTTAACGATGGAGGTCAGGTGATTTATTTTCGCAGTGGCCTCATTTGTGAACCAAAAACATTTAGTTAATTAGGTGAAACAAGTCAAACAAAAGAATGAACTTAATAGGTTGCGCCCTGCATATGTCATCCTTTTAAGTGACAAAGAAAAGCCAAACAAGCAGCGAATAGATTACATAGGACTAGAAGAAACGATTGTATGCGACGAAACTTAGTATTGATAGATCGGAAACAATCATCTCAGTTTCACGAGGAGTAGCTACCAAAACAACCGTTTCTTATCTCCTGGTGACGTCTCCATGGTGCACGTTTAGAGATGTTCTTTTTTCTTGAAAAATACCCACATGGGATGAAGTTGAAAAGAATAAGAAAAGAAACTTGCCTAATGGTACGCAAGATATTTCCGGTACTACATCTTGGCATCAACTTGTTACCGAATCCATATACTTTTTCAGGAAAACCATAACTGGTATGCATGTCAGTGTCAGTTGTGTAACATTTTAATATCAACTCTTTATAAGACTGAGATGTTACAAATAGGCGATAAATACCATGTTAGACTAAATAGGTCAGTAAGGAAAGATTGAAAATTGATAGACATTTTGGTGTTAGTTTTCTTTAACAGTATTGCTCTGATCTATGCTAACCTGGGCAATTTCTAGAATAATGCAGTCGTTGTTACGAATACGCCATCTAATCTGAAGTTTCCCCAAAACAAACAGGCTAGTGAGACTATATCTGTACCTCTAATTGTTGAAGAATAATACATTTTGCGATCGTTACGTATAGAGCATTCTTCATTCTGGCTGCCTGAGAGAGTAACCTTAATTACTGTGAACTGGTACGGTTGGCGGTGTGATTGGAAAACTTTCGTCCACCCGACACTCTAAGGAGAACCTTCAATTGGCGGTATTTAAGCGTTAAGTGCGAGCGAAGAAATGAGGTTAACCTCATCGCAAGCAAATAAATGGGTGCTGCCTAGATTCTTCTTGGTATTCGTTTACGGAGAGAGGTCGAGAAACAATGCACGATAATCAGGTCATCACGTCATGAAGGCTATCGCCCTCAAGCGCAAATTAAATGAATCATGTTTACTCCTAAAGAAAGAATTAACTTGTTTCAATTGTCGAAAGATTTGACTAAGACATAGCAGAAAGATATGATTACTGCATAAGTTTGTGCGTGATAACTGTGGAAGGATTGTTTTTGTGTTTGTTTTCTCTCGATAGTTCTCCGATGAAACGATGTAACACGAAAATTTAAACAATAATTTTTTGTAATGAAAATCAAAATAAAACCAACAAGATACATGTTAAAGAAAATATATGTATATATATATATATATATATATATATATATATATATATATAAATATATATTTAGAGAGAGAGAGAGAGAGATATATATATATATATATATATATATATATATATATATATATATAGAGAGAGAGAGAGAGAGAGAGAGAGAGAGAGAGAGGGAGAGAGTACAGCTAGTGAGACATATTAAGAAGGAAACGAAGATAAGCAGTGAGTGGAGCGATTGAAATGGAGAGGAAAAAAGAGGGGGAGAGATAGAGAAAGAGAGAGGGAGGGAGAGAGAGAGATAGAGATAAAGAGAGATAGCAACGAGGGAGAGAGTTATTGAGAAAGGGAGGGATGGAGAGAGGGGAAGTGATATGATAGAGTGAGAGAAGGGAAAATTAGAAAGAAAGAGTAAGTAAGAGGCAGAGAAAGAGATGCATGTTGTGATATTGAGTAGGATGTTGTCGAACCCTAATCGAAGTTGCCAGGCGAGCGTGGCGCTTGTCATGCTTGTATAGGACATAAAAGGAAACAAGTCTTGGTCCGTGTACATCACCTTGAGGTATCACCTTAGCACTTGAGAACGACGTCCACTTCTTATCACAGACCAATACTCTACTAACAGACACAGTCATCGGCTCACATTTGTAGAGCCAGGAAAACGAACAAACACTCACCGAAGACTGTTTTTTCTGAAGGCACTCTTATTATAAACAGTAACATCAGGAGGATTTTCGACCTCTGTAATCCATCAATCTTTTGTTGAAATTGTAAAGCAAGATAAAATTCAACGACATCACTCAACGATGCTAATTTACCTTTGATTCTAAAAATCTTTGAAAATTATTTGGACAGTTCTTGAAGGACAAGAAACCCGGGTGAACCTGTGTAAAGGAAATCGAAACTGGCTGTTCATTGGTGGAGAAACCAAATATTGTGGGGTTGGTACGTACCCCAAGCATCGATTGGTTACCCACATCTTGTTATATTAATAACGGTTGAGTGAACCAATACAAATAATGTCTACTCGATAATCCTGTCAGTTTGGAGGCTTTAAGTTCTTGATGTAATTGCATTCCGGCTTCTTGAAATGTTTACACCTTCTCTTACCTCGTCTCACATTCCATGTTTATAGCTGTCATTTTGTGTTTTCTACTGTTTCTTATGTTATATTATTGACTGCAATCATCATATACATACCATTCTAGATCTAGCTTTTGTGTAAGGTCCATGCTTATACTAATCTATCATTTGTATTAGACTTATTATATCGGTAGAGTTCAATGAGGAGAAAAGGTGAAAGTAATCCAAATTTGGCCAGGTTTGGAATATGTATCTCGCCTTATTCCTACAAGGGGTGTCAAGTTACATCGGGGATCGAAAGGGGCAAACTTTAAGGTCAGTATTTAACTCAAACTAAAACCGACGCCGAGTTTTGCCATTTGTCCAAAATCGGGTATAACAACGAAAGTTCGTTTAAGTTTTCCGTTAGTTAATCGTTTTTTTTAAACACAGAGTCGGTTTTAACCGAATTAGTAGAATACTGACGTTTATGTTATGGTTGCCATATTTTCATTTTTTTAAATTTATGTCTCGCAAAGCTTTTCATAATTCTTGTCAGTAGCATTGATGGCGAATACATGTACTTCAAGCACGTTCAAAAATGTGTTCTTAAATTTAGCTCAATTTGGCGAGGATGACATACTTTTCCGGAAACGTCTTTGCGTGCAGGACTATGCAGGTCGAGTCATTCTTTTAAATTGATTCATAAAGCCTTGTACAGACATTGGGTAAATTACACGCAATGATCGTCATCTCTAATGAAATTCAAGTGCATAACCTTTAGCCGTCTCGTCTTGCAAGATTCCCGCCAAAACGTGGTCTCTTCAGCAATTATTTCCTTTATGACGTCATCACTATATCATGTTCACCCAGATTACTCACTAAACACACACTCTAACGGGGAATTCATCATGGACCGCCACTAGATCTCATTAGAGAGTCATTGAGCAACGTTGATACTCCGTTCATATGCCCACACTAAGGTTACATGAAAGAAATAACGTACACTCCATTTGTGAGATCAGATGAAGATCGCTTCTGAAAACTTTCTGCAATTAATGTAAAAAAAAGACTAAAAGACCGAAAGATTATATAGATTCTATATTTCTTAGCACGATTAGATTCCATATTTTCCTGGAGAAATGGTAATATATATACCCCCTATTTCCCCATAGTGCAAATACAAACACACGTAACGTGTTATTCAATTGTAATTGGCTGTTATAATTAGAAATCCTTCCTTTTCTTTTTAATTAATCAAACCGATGAACTAGCGATTATCTGCTCTTTTTGTTTCGGTCAAAGTGTAAAATCTTAATTGATATGTAACATATTTGCATGTGTTGTCTAGATAAGAAATGATACATGATGCAGGTTATCACTAGGTCCTTTTAGAACGGTTAGAAAAATTGAAACTGTAGATTTTCACTCTTTGGGCTAACCTAACGCATCTTTTGATTTCATAACATGCCATATCTTGAAATCATATTTGGCATCAATAAAGGCCATGTCTATCCGATTGAAGGGATAAACGATTGCGCAGATAAACATATCAGATTAATAGGGTGGTGGTCGGTTAATGGGAGTGGTGGTGGGATGGTGGTGGTGGTGGAATGGGGGTGGTGGCGGGATGGTGGTGGTGGTGGAATGGGGGTGGTGGTGGGATGGTGGTGGTGGCGGGATGGTGGTGGTGGCGGGATGGGGTGGTGGTGGAATGGGGGTGGTGGTGAGATGGCGGTGGTGGTGTGATGGCGGTGGTGGTGGGATGGGGTGGTGGTGGGATGGTGGTGGTGGTGGGATGGGGTGGTGGTGGAATGGGGGTGGTGGTGAGATGGGGGTGGTGGTGAGATGGGGTGGTGGTGGAATGGGAGTGGTGGTGGGATGGCGGTGGTGGCGAGATGGGGTGGTGGTGGAATGGGGGTGGTGGTGGGATGGTGGTGGTGGTGGTGGGATGGGGGTGGTGGTGGGATGGCGGTGGTGGTGGGATGGTGGTGGTGGCGGGATGGGGTGGTGGTGGAATGGGGGTGGTGGTGAGATGGCGGTGCTGGTGTGATGGCGGTGGTTTTACAGATAATGGGTGGAGAGCAGGTGGTCGCTGCCGTCCAATTAGTTGTGGATTAAACTGCGTATGCTATGATCTGGAAATAAGTGTATAATAATATTCCGGGATTCTTAGCGCCTAATACATTGATGAAATGGAACGTTTAACTAGCATTTACCCGTTCCCACTTTGTGTCACTACTTTAAGACTAATCTTAATTCTGGTCAAGGTAGCATTACGATGGAGATGCACATTATCTTTGTAATGTAACGTTTCCAACCTTTTCCCGCACTGTAAGACATACGATATTTTCCCATTTGTAGTTTCGACCTCCTTGAAAATTCCCAAATTGTTTCGTATCGGAAATAAAAACAAGTCATGAATAGAAGAATTCTACCGGAAAAAGCTCAACATTTTAGTTGTTGTTGAATTTTCATGCCAGTAGGAAGAATACAAATAAGAGTCCGATACTTCTTTTCTAAGGGATATACAGAGGTAACGCGAAAAGAGGGAAAATAATGCTCGAAATCGATGTCATTGCCACAGGAATTAATTTGGCTTGATATCTTTTCTCTTTGAAAACGCATCCATAAATAATGTGTTTCTTACAGCATAATTTCTTTCCATCAAAAACATTCAAACTTGTTTTTTCTCACTATTGCAGGATTTAATGAAGAAATCCAACGACCGGTGACACGTGAGTCGTCGGTATGGGTAATCAAATGGCCGCCGGTAGGTCGGGCGCCGGGCTTGGATAGACTGCTGCCTAGCCCGTCAACATCCATGATGAGAATGATCAGGTCGTATCATCCCGACAAAGAAGACATGCGTTCATGATTGATTAGTTCTCTGAGAACACGGTGGATAAGAAAGAACAACGTCATACTTTCGATTTGAATTATTCCAAACCCTGATATCGAAGGCAGTCAAATCTTTTTCGGTAGTTTCATTCGTTCAATTCCAAATTATTTAGTTGATTGCCACTGTTTTTCTTACCTTATCTATGTTACTTTTGTATTTTTGCTTTTTCTTCTAATTTAATTCTACGGGTTATAGTCTTCTCTTAATCAGAACACTGTGCGCTTAGAAACATCAGTATTAAGCGCCTAATAAATGTTATGTATTATTATTTATTATTATTAGATGAATGACAATTATATTATTTTTTCCTGCACAATAACTTTTGAAATACCATCCCCACATGGTGGCAACTGAAACAATTACTCTCTCCCTCCCTCCTCCACCCTCTCCCTCCCCTAAAAATAATAGTGATAAAAACATGAAACTACATGTACTTTCACCACCATTACCATCTCCAATACAACATCACCTTCATCACCTTCAACACAGTCACCTACGTAACAATCGTTGTCACATCATCAACATCATTACTATCATCATCATTATTGGGCTCAACATCGTGACTAAGTCATTGTTGTCATTTAAATCATCACCATCAACATAATCAAGACCATTAACCTGATCAACGGCAGTATCATCATTCAAGATCACAATTCAATTGCGTCATCTTATTTATTTATTAATTGGTCAACAAGGGGTCAGTTTACAACTAGAGTAATACAGTATATACGCTAATATTATAAACAAAGAATTTACAAAAGAAATGTAGCAAATACAAAAAATAAAAACGAAGAGTTATACATTGAATTAGTAAGTCCACTCACGTGATATCGAAGAGATATGAAGGAGAGATAAATGTGCAGGGGAAGGTAGCGGAAAAGGTAGACAAAAATGGGGGGGGGGGGATGTGAATACTAATACGAGGGGAAAGATAAAAAGGAGAGATAAGAGCCGAGAGTGAGAAAGGAAGACAGAGAGAGGCCGAAAGATAGAGAGCGAGAGAGAGAGAGAGAGAGAGAGAGAAAGAGAAAAAGAGGGAGAAATAAAAAGGTAAACAGAAAGAGAGAACAGAAGATGGTAAACTAACGTTTCCAATAGCAACGTTAATGGTAAACGACCATGTGCATACATGGTGATTAATATCTGTAATTATGCTTCATATGAGTGTATCCTAGACGAGCAGCTGAGGCTCTCCAAGTCCTAATTATTCATCTACAGAACTAATGATGAGAGCACAAAAGACAAAGGAAGTACAAAGGACAGAACTAAAAGACGATGCAATGACATAATGATCTGAGGGAATGATAAATACGGATAGAGGGAGGAGAAATCTTACAAACATGAATAAGAACAAAGTTTAGATCACATCCTGTACATCACAGATTTTGAATGAGTGGTTCGTCATTAAAGCCTTAGAGTGAATTCCCAGTTCAAATGAAATGACAAAGGCGTTACTAAATTATCATTCAGCATCCATTGAAATGGAATTTGATGTTTGCCTGTTGTTCCAACCATCATTATTTTGTTTATATATAATACTAATGAGTCATGTGATCATGCGAACATGGTAAGATATGTTCAATGTATCATAGCTCTATAATACAACATCAACCATATAGATTCATGCTTTATATCGTCAACACGACCATATTATTATGGTAATCCCTCTGGAAAAAAGTAAATTAAATTTGATTCGACATTACCATTTTCCTGCTTTTAACATTTAGCAAAATTGACAACCACGAGTTACCAAGAAAAACCCCCAAATCACTCCCTAATTCGTTTCATTGTTTCCAATACTAATGAATTTATTAAGTCATTGTCAATCTTAATCAAGTATAGAAAATAAAGGGACAACGATGCATAGCTTATAAAGTGTAGAAGACTTCTTCAATCAGAGTCACTTTGCATGTCAGTATAAAGGAACTTTCTCCTTTTGGTGATGAATGTAGGTAGCAAGTTTGAATTTCATCCTTCATAATTATGATGCTTGAGATATCATGATAAAGACCAAACTGACGTATATGCTTTTCTTCTGATGACATTAAGCGTGCACATACTACAGTAGCACCTGTGGCATGGCCAGTGATCGGCGTTGATACAACAAATTGTTTCTTTCTTAAACGAAGATGGGGTTTCCCCCTTAAAACAAAGCGAAGAAAATACTAATGCTTGTTCAGGCGTCATTCAAGGGTGAGTGCAAAGCTCGCACGTAACGTATAACCTTTCAACGTTCTGTTAAGAATTTAAAGAGGCCTTTGGATGTACTCAACATTTTTTGTTAGAGCACGTAATAGTGCATCATTATCTAATACTTAATGAGTTTGAAAATAATTTCTCTTCATCAAAGGGCCCACTATTTCTTCTTCGGAGATAACGGGATGGTTCTTTTCATAAAGGTTGAATGGTATCCCTACTAGTACTAGTTAATGGAGACAATGACACTTTCTTCAATGATACACTATGGCTAGGCCTTTATGGGATCATTGTATTTATTCCGTATAATATTTCTGGATATGTAATAAGAGAATCATCATGAATTCATTATCATGTTGAGATGAATTCACTTCTATTATATTTCAGCATAAGCATGAAAAGATACTTTAGTATTACTTAGTGCTAAAATGGTGTGATATAGACGCTTTGCGTAATGACCCGCCAGTTTCTACCTGAGTGTTAGTTAATTGAGTGTAGAAATACAAAGAAAATCTTAGCTAATGGCCGATATTATTTTATTAATTATTACAAAAAAAATACATGTTGACAGTAAAATGACTTTGCAAAATATTCGCCATGCCTTTTGTAAATACTACCTCGAATTGAACGTTGATGGCTTTATATTAACTGAGCATTATTCGCTGTTTTCCGACTATTTGCGTGTACTCGGTTTTCAAAAGTTGTCTCTGACTGATTAAGATATGACGATGCTCTGCCGTGGGAATGATATTACAAATAGAAAGTAGTTAATGTTCCATCTCTGTCATACCTGATGGCGTTGTAAATGTTCATGTTTCTGCATGATCACACACGAATGCAATCATTCTTGCCGTTGGTTCAAGTACCCAGACAAATACATAACACTTGGAAAGGCCATTCATTGGAGGCCTTACCGAGCACGTTATGCCACTTGAAAACAAGCTTTAGGAGACCTTGATCATCCTTCCATCGTTCTAAAAATGTTTGAAATTCCTTGATGATGAACATCGATTCATTCCACTCGCGCTTGGCAGCCTCTATAGCATGCAAACGTGATGTTTGTCTGATGTGTTACCCTCCACCTTTTATCTTTACCCTTATCTCCTTGTTTCCTGTCCTCGTTCAGTGTCCTCATCATCCGCACTTTGAAAGGTGTCACGTTCTCAAATCAAATCAAATCTCTAATTTTGTTTTCTTGCGTGAAATCTATTCTTATAATAATATACGCCTGTATAAAAAAAGAAAAGAATATAAACTGTTTTTCTATGTAAAATGTGGATTAAATAAAACTTCAAACTTCAAACTTCACGTAGAATGATTTTATTTATCTGTGCTTAAACTTCACGAAACGAAAATGTGTGGTACTTAAAGTTATAGAAAGTGAAAACGATCCAGCAAACCTGGTAGAACATTTAGAACGCTTTTCAGTTGCAAGATGAAAGCTGTCCATAAAATGATTATAACTTTACATGCTTTATATAGTTTATTGCGCCACTGAACGAACGCATAGCACAGATACGCACAAACTAACAAAATAGCACAATGTATTACCACCAATGATGACTGCTAATTGCTCTATACATTATTTGCTTGCAGTAAATTCACCCAAGAACAAGGTCTACCTGCACGGAAAGTGGAACATGAAAAAGAGTTCATTAATGCATGTAAGATTAGGACTTTGCAAATTGACTTTTCCTTCAACCCCAAGATTGAGAACTATCTTTTGTGAAATAAAAAGAAAAAATACGATGAAACAATATCCATGTGACCTTATTCTCATTCTCTTAAATAACCACTTAAGACACATCTTTCACATTTCATTTGATTTTATGTAGGCCTACGTCAATCTTGGCATTTGAAAATGAGATCGTATTTGATAATCGCACACCTCTTCTACGGGGCTAAGACAAATGCGGAGGTGTGATCAATCACTTCTTTACTGTTTGCTTTGCAGGCCATTATCTCCTTTTTTTCGGCATAATTCCCAAGAGCAGAGGACTCAGCATCCCGAAAAATGGTTCCGATTTCTCGAGCAATTTAGGAGATCCATTCGATTATTCGGATCACAATCCGAAGCAATTAACAGGAGATGAGAAAGAATAAACACGAGCTGAGATAAAAACACGTTTTACGTGTCGTTTGCATACACCAAATCATTGGGGAAGATTCATCCTTCAACCGAAAGGGGCTTACCAAAATAGAAAACAAGTAAGGAATAAGTAATAAACCACAAATGTTTGAGACAAATTACACCCGAACCGGAAAACTTCTGGAAATTAGAGGAGGAAAAGTTTTGTTTGATGACGTAATGCTTCGTTCGGCTTTTCATGTAGGGACGTCGCGATATGGGTGTGTGCGTGCGTGCGTGTGTGTGTGCGTGTGTGTGTGTGTGCGTGTGTGCGCGTGTGTGTGTGTGTGTTCCGGTGGGAATGTGACCATTCGGACGAATGTGTGTACGTGTGCGCACGGGCGTATGTGTGTGTGTTTGGGTGGGTGGCACCTCAATCCAAAATGTCCGGTTGGAAAATTGTTCTTTTACGAAACTTGTCAGCAAAATTGCAAATATCTAATAAAAATACGTTTTTGAAAATATTTTTCCCTTTTTTATTATTTTATTTAAATTGGTTAAAAGTAGGTTTCGATTTCGAAGTCCATCCGTTTATATGAACATAATAATGTAATTAAGTAACTACAGTATAACGCAAGGGAAACAGGAAGCTGTATAATATGAATTATTTATAACATGGTGTTTAATTACAGGTTAGTCGTATGCGTATGCGTTTGTTGAGAAGTGGCTTAGAAAAAGTAAAAGGGACATAATAAGAAAAGAAAAAACAGAGAGAGATCCGGCACAGAAAAAAATTACCTTCTATCCTGGTAATCCGCTGGGAGTCAATTTTGAAAAGCACATCATTAGGCTGTCAAAATTATTGCCTAAATCATGATACCGAATCTCCGATTTCACTTACATATCGGTAAATTGCTTGTTAATTTGGTAAACGAAGCTGAAAGGTTTGTCAAAATTAAATTAATTTATTCAGTAGAGGATTCGGAGTTGCGATAATCTATCAATTATTTCGTACACGGCCCGTACAAATAATAAGGACTACAAAACAAGTTGTTTTTGAGAGCTGAAATATAGAAGAAAAGTGGAAACTAATTACTACGGGTAACTTTTCTGTCCAGATGGCGCTGCCAGACGCCACTTTATAGGGGTAGAATTGTCAGAATATAAGGGATTGCTTTCATGCTGTACATTACAACAACATGTACAAAATGATCAATTTGGAAGGGAGTGGCTAGAGCCCTCCCAAAAAAGAAACAAGCAAACTAACACAAAAAGGACCTTTTGACAAAACGTTGTTCCGCCTGAATGCTTTAGATGTACAGAAAAGGCATATTTCCTTATACCTACTTAAGAAACTTTAACGTTTAAGTGAATTTAAATAATTTTGTTTCCACAGATTCATCTGGACCATCGTCACTTTTGGAGGTGTAAGTTTAATTAACATTTCTTTAATAGGTTTGTCCTTAAGGAGGCCGATAGATCTGGGGATTATCAATATCAGTAACAGCCTTTTTGCGGGCAGCCGACGATATATTTTTGGTAAAAAATGTATTACTTTCTTGCAATATACAACAGGACCTACAAGCATGTAGGGGTGCTGTGGTCTGACACTAATGTCCTTTGGTGAGACGTTAATCTACAATTGCCAAACTCCACCTAGGTGAGGTTAATGGGTTTATACCTGCGCTGATAACGGCTACCGGAGCTAAATCTATAGGGTAATGATTTCCAACGCTCTTTGGAAGCGCATGTAGTAGAACTTATTTCCGTATAAAACAAAGTAAAAAATGCATAAAATACGGTGGATAGCCCACTTTCAGCTAACCCGACATGGGAAAGCTGGTCTTCCGTGGGGTCCGGAACAATTACATATACAAAACAGAACATAAATACATATATGAACAACAGTAAACACATTTTGAAGAAGAAAAAAAGAAGTAATATAGAATAAAGGGAAGATTTTTTTTTTTAATTTTTGAAAAAAAAAAAAAGAAAAAAAAGAAAAGAAAAAAAAAGGGACATTGTAATGTAATATGCGCTATAAAAGAACGGAATATTATCATACTATTGATGATTATATAAAAATATTTATTGATAATCGGCAGTGATCGTCATCTGTCTGACAAAGCATAGCAGAGAAATATCTTTGGTATCTGTTTTATTAACATATGTAAAGTAAATTGAATAAGGGCCCTCATACCCCCTTCCCAATGGAAGCTTTCTGTTCATATTTTCTGAGATGATCAGCCATGCCCTATTTTTTCCATTCCCAGGTAGACGTTGAACTTTAAATCGGCCCAGTTTTTCAGGAACATTTGACGAACAGAAAATATATCCATCTCTATTGTTCTCGCTCTTTTTTGAAATCCAATACCATATTTGTCATTATTCTCCTTTTCAAAGAAAATGAATTTTATGAGATTGATCGAGATGAAATGATGTAATGATTATTCTTCTCCAAGAAAATTTAGAAACCAATAAAGCAGGCACGATCAATACGAAGTATGATTCTCACATTTTTCCTCCTGGGAATACTGCATACAATGTCATATTTTCTCCTATCTTAAGTTTTCACGGGAGTCGATATCGAAAAGACTTGATGAATTAATGTCAGTGACATCTGTAGATAAAAAATGAAATCGAGTCTAGTCCAAATGATTACATCAAATCTAAAATGAAATTGAGCTCTGAAAAAAAAACGAGGATGTAAAAAAGAAAGACATCATAAAGTACATTTTGTCGGGCAATGAACTTAGTACCGAATCGACGTCCTCTCACTAGGATACCCCTTAATCACATGAATTAACAGAGGCCTTGGTATTCATAAGCCTGCCGCGTTCCATCACAGATGCTAGCTTACACTGATTAAGTCTCAGCCGGACTTTGTCCGATTCACTGATCACTTCCATACATACATGTATATTTAGTTACCTTAAGAACAGTGACATTTCGTCTTTCTCAGAAGATGAAATTTAAGTTTATCATTTTAGAGAAGGTTCTTCTCTCTATATTCTCACAGACAAATGTGTCTATCCGGTGGATTTATTGGAAGGGATCCAATGACAATTTATTACGAAATATCACGTGACTTTTCTATGAAGGCAACATTTTTCTACCCAGGGGCGTACGCAGGGGGGGGGGGGGGGTGGGGGTTAACCCCCCCCTTTGGTATCTTTATGTGTGCAACCCCCCCTAAACAAACAAAAAACCTAAACCCCCCCCCCCCCCCTTGGTTTTTTTTTTTTTTTTTTTTTTTTAATTAAAAAAAAAAAAAAAAAATTATGCCCACGGCTAACCTACAAAAAGGTGACCTTACCCCCCCCCCCCAACGAAGAATATGTCAAATTTTCAAATTTCGAGACCAAAAAAAAAAAAAAGTGTCCGCTGATAAATGTCCATGTTTCTGCTCCATACAAATACTCTTTACGTTATAATAATAATAATAATAATCCGTTTTTTTTTATATAGCGCTCAATACACCGATCCAACGATGTGCCTAAGCGCTTTACATATATATCGGTCTAATCGTGTCTATCTAGACGCAACCATCAAAGCGCTCTTTCAAATCCCCGTATGGACACAACCATCACAGTGCTTTTGAAAATGTTACGTATGGACACAATCATTAAAGCGCTTTTGCAAATCTACGTATGGACACAACCATCACAGTTCTTTTGAAAATTCTACGTATGGACACAATCATAAAAGCGCCCTTTCAAATTTTGCGTATGGACACAAGCATTAAAGAAGCGCTCTATCAAATCCTACGCATTTTACCGACACACTCATCAAAGCGTTTTTTCAAATTTCACGTATGGACTCAACCATCAGAGTGAAATCTTAAATTTTCCGAATATGGACACAGATATCACAGCGCTTTTTAAGATCCCCGTATGGACACAAACATCAAAGCGTTTGGAAAAAGAATTAAGTATGGATACAATCATCAAAGTGCTTTCTTAAATTCTAGGTATGAACACAACCATCAAAGTGCTATTTGAAATTCCAAGGAATAGAACTTAAATCCTTGAAGGAAGTCATCCCTTGGTATATGTATCGACTTACCCGTTCGACTGTAGTCTTCAACAGGTCATGACTGATATCGACGGTCCATTCAACCTCAGCATTCCCCACAAAACTCTACTTATTAGGTTCTAATCGACTAATGGATGAGACATGGCGGTATGGCATTAAGGGGGCTCGCGGCAAGCTTCTTAGGAGACCCGACGAGAACCGGCCATGATATTAGGGAACGGAGGTATACCAAACTTGAAAAATTATAACCGATTATTTTCCGTGAAACACACCAATAATATTGAACAGTCTCGTTTCTGTCCGAATAGTAGCTTTTTAGTATCATAATAACGACGCATTCATGTGGAAACATGCATGCGGAAACATAAAGTAAGAGGTTAATGAGGAAACTGAGACATCACGTCCTTTGATTTTAGATTAATGTATTATAAATTCATGAGCAAATTATTTGCAGGATTATGTGATAATACCTATGATAATGCGTCAAGGATCTGAAAGATGTGAACACAGTAATTTTTGACCTATCGAGATCAATATTGCATCGTGAAGGAAATTGATTTTTGAATGATTGATGAGGTAACAGAATAATCATCATGACATTCTGGGAATCATGACAGTGAATAAATAAAAAACAACAACATTTTTATGGTTATATTTCATGTGATACATGTATAGATGCATTTTGTTAAATTTACCATCACATATGTACACATCACAATTAACCGTATAATGAACTCGACGAGTCACTTTTATATCCAATGGTGACTGCGTGCAGTGCATATTCACTAATGCACTCGCAAACATGAACTATTTTAATACTGTACATAAAATGTCAATCATCTTGCATGCATGACTTTTACGCTTCCTAACATATTCCTTAGATTAATATCCAATTGAAAATTCCGAGTATTTTCAAATTTTCAAAGAAGAAAAGTTTGAAAACTCTCTTAGCTTTCTTTTCATCTCAATCAAATCCAAGGTAGAAGTTGGACCGCCTCCAGTACGGAACTTGGTTAAAAGCGAGTCTTAATTTTCTCTGTTTACAGCGATTAATGAAAGTCGATTTCTAATTCAATTGTCCATCATGACGATAACTGATAAGTAATTGTATTTTATGAACTACGTACATCCCCATAAGATCATCTCTTGTAGAGAAGTGTAATGGTTTTATATAAAATATAGAGCAGGGCGACGAAAAGGTATCAGCCAAAGGCAAGATACGATAATGGCAGCATGGATTGGGTAGAGAGCCAGGGATCTTTGTGTAATAGGTGACATGTGAGGTGATGTTAATTGCATTAAATCGTCTAGATTACATGACAAATAATCGTTTAGCATTACATGCTGCACAATCACTTATAAATAACGCATTTACTTCAACATTGACTTGACAAACACAAGGGCTTTTCACCAGATAGAATGTGGGTATCGACCCTAACTTATTAAACGTTTCTTTCTTCCCCCTTTTCCCTTCTTTTTCCTCGGCGTAATCGATAGAAATTCATCTCTGGAACGAGTCCCTCGATGCCACCTATTCATTAGATTACAATTTTCCTATTTGCATTGTAATATCTTTTTACATAGAGAAAACAACCCCAACCGCGAACCTTGCATCTCACATTCGATCTTCAGACTATCGTAGGTTTACAATACACACGTTAATTTTATAATGATAATTTTCTTATATTCATGGTTATCGACATTGTCAGAAAACGGCTGGTCTTCTGAAACATCAGTATGCAGATTGAGTAATCAAACGTGCACGCGAGCTACGTGTGGCAGGCACTCGATTTCGGATTGGCATATTGCCCCATCAATCAGCGAGCATGTCAGCCAGACGTAGCCCAGGATGGCCGGCTATCGACCGACAGTCCGGAAAGAGAAAACGCTACAAATTGCCTTTCGTATACGAGATGGTTTGATGATCAGTCACCGAAAGTTATTGGATAACATTCGAAAATGATAAGAAGGAGAAAGAAGAAGTAAGGATGAAATAACAGAAGGAACGTCTGATTGTACGTCACCATGGTCACAACGCTTCCGAGTAGATACTAGATTATATTGTGATTAAACACAAAATGTTAAAATCCAAACCCAACAAATAAAAGGATCGAGGAAGTAAAAAAAAACATACATTAGGTTAGCCTGTACTAGTATCAGGACAAAACCACAGTTACATAAAAGTTTAAGAAGAATATGACAAAGATAGATCCCTAATGATTTTTTGGAAATCACACATTTGGCAGTTGTTCATGATTTGTAAAGCTACATATTGAAAACTCCCGTTCTTTTATAAATCACGAATGAAAAATAATCCCTTTTAAGTTTTGATATATATATATATATATACATATATATTTATTTTTCCGTGATGCCTTATGGGGAACAACAACATCAATATGTCATCCAGTGAAATAATTAGAACTAAATACAAAGATGGAATAAAGGGGGGAATAATTATGAACACAATATAGAAGGAAATAAAATCGGGAAAATCCCCAAAGAAAGGGATTTGAGAAGCTGAAAGAACGGTAAATATTAGGAAAGGAGCAAAAACAGAGACTATTTAAAGGTATCTGTCCAGATTGCACTGCACTTAACAGGGATTACAATAAAGAGACAGGGTCATTTTCATTTCATGGCTAGCCCTGCTTTGCATCACACCCTAGAAAGGATGCCTTGGGTTATATAAGAAGCCTCTAGAATCTCAAGATTGGGGCATTAGAGTGCTGTCAGAAGCAGACGAGCCGAGACCAAAATGTGTTTGCTGTGTCCTTCAAAGTTGATCATTCAACACAAACTATCCTCGCGCTTTTACATTTCTGAGCAAAATTGTTTATCTCCCTTTTTCACGCTGTATCACGTTTCTCAAAGACGAGAAGGTATAGAGAGGGTGATAGCTTCACCAAACAAGGTGGCGCCCGTGTCATCGAAGGAACCTTTTTCTTTTCAACGCATCCTCTGCTGCTTCAAAGAACAAAATGTGTTCGCATGCTCTGCAAAGGATATTACATTCAACTAGTGTGATCTCTTATACAACAACGCATTAACAATACAAGTTGTTATGAAAAAATAAAAAAGACACACCCAAAACCAGAAAACAGAACGGGAAAAACATAACAAAAAAAACACAATGATTGATTATTTTTTGTAAAGAAGTTCGTGTTGAACAGGCAATTCAATCATATCACACCTATTGCATTTCTTTCTATTGGTATTATTGTGTAGGCTATTGATTGACAAGTACATTCACACTGACAAACACCTGTAGATATGACTCTCTTTTACTCTCAACTCACAAGAGCAATAGCAGAAACACACAAAATTGATTTATGATATTACCGCTTAAGTGTACTATATGAATGAAAACACATTCATTACAATGGACAAGGATCGAGACAATGTCCATACCATTCCACTGAGCCGGAAATGCAAATACTGCATGGTGGAAGAAGAAATAAAAGGATAGGGATAAGTAGGGAGGGAAGATGAATTTCATATGGTATATAGACAAATAGATAGATATAGATGGATAGATGGAAAGTGAGAGAGAAAGAAAAGAGAGAGAGAGAGAGAGAGAGAGAGAGAGAGAGAGAGAGAGGGGGGGGGGGGGGGGGGGGGGGAGAGCGCGCGAACACAACGCAGAAACCTTACAGGGAATATGTATGTTATAAGCTAAAAGAAAAATACGGGGGCGGGAAATAACATGAAACTGCGAACAGAGGGAAAAGAGTAGCACATGAATTATAATAAAGGATACATAAAAATAGTAAAGGCTAAGAGATAATTGCATGGATGTTCTCTGATTGCCAGAATTTATTATCTCCTTATGAAGTAAAAAGCTTGAGATTTTGATTGTAGCGAGGCATTTTTCTTCAATTAATTTTCAACAGGCTATCGGAATTTCATCTGTCTTCTCAGAAGGGAAATAGGTGCACGCTCGTTCTCCAAGTTGCCTTATTTCTACTAATGAATTGCAGAAAAGCCCCGCGGAGTATTACAAATCTAATTAGGTTCATTCGTTGTGAATGTCAGAGAACAAGGTAATTTTCCTGATATCCAAGACTGATTCCACTTTTCACAGTTTTAACAACAACAACATGTTAAAAAAGGTTTTCCTCCCGAATGAAACAAGGGGTTTATGAAGGTAAATACCCTGTCAATGGAAAGTGTGCACTCTAAATCTTACAACGGTTGACCCATTTGTATGTGCTTGTATTCAAACGATTCACCCAATTGTTTCTGAAAATAGTTTGTGAGCAGCAGCGTGTCTACAAACACTTACATATCTCATTGACCTATACTACGATGTAGGTCCATGCTTATCTAAAACCATTAAATATCTAACAGTAAGAGACAAAACTGATTGCAGATAAACTGATTGTTTAAGAATAAGAACTAATTTACCTGTGTTTTAAGTGTTTGAATACTCACACCTAAACATGTATGTGTCAGTGCACGTGTTTAGCTTTTTGGGACAAAAACGGGTTAATAAACAATCGCTAACAATTTTCCAGTGTAGACGTCAAAGAGTAGAAGGTCATTTTTTTATCTTTTAAAGTTTTCTATATTCTAGAGCTCTAGAAAATAGGAACCTGGTGTGGCTTGATTCCTGTTTTTAAACTTCGGTCGTCATGACCGGCCGTGATGGACTATTTTGTTTTCAAGCTCCCTGGTGTTAACGATGGCCGCGAATATTTGCAAGGATGCTGGGGAATCACTTGAAGAACTAGACACGAATATTACTAACTTTGCGAAACACGATTACCTCGTCATATATCATTAATCACGATATTGCAGTGCATTAATGTTATATTTTTTCCGTAAATAGGCAAAAGATATATTTCGAAATTTTGTGGAAAAAATATTTTTAATGCTTATCTAATCTTACATTCCATATATCACGTTACTCCTTGGCGGTAATCGAACCTTGATAAGGTTTGTGCATCATGTGCTGACTAAATTAAACAAAAAGTAGATATATGTAACGAGAAAGCAACTAAAACCAAAGCTGGCATGTGTTAATCTTAAAGGCCTATGTATTAAAACGTCCAGCCGCGCTTCACATCAGTGGGCGTTTTAAAAAATTTGTCATCAATGACAAATGACAGGTTTTGTTACAAGCTACTGAAATCCTTGCTTCTGATTGGTTATTAGCAGATTTGTCACTGAATTTTGTCATTTGTCATTGAAAAAAGGCTTTGTGAAACGGGTCCCAGGTTTGCAAAGATCTGACCGACCTGTAATTCGCTTTGCCCGAGAGCAGTTGCAAGCCTAGGGCAGGTCTCAGACTCATTGAAACGCTAGTTCCTCGTCCTGCTTTTGCCCATGCCTAACAAGGAATATTATATAGCAGAAACTCAAGACTCACGTCCTTTAAGCTATGGTCACAAATCAGAGGGACGACCGACCGATTAGTAGCCTGCTCGGTCGCCGCTGGAATTTAGGCTTCGCCCAGCGATTTTTGGAGAAGTCGAGCAGGCTGTAGAGCCCCCGCGATGCCTGGGCGGTGTCCTGTCGATTTCCCGTCGATCGCCGGTCGATTTTAGGTCAAAACTGGGCGAAATCGCGGAGCTTTTCCGCCCCTAGTCCCGGCAGAGACCTACCGGTAACCCACCAATTCCCGAGCAGTCTCCCACCGGCCGCCGGCTGATTTTGAATATATTGCTCGGCGGCCGGCCATTGATCGGCTGGACTCCAAAATACGCTCGGTGCCCGGCCGTTCGCCGCCCGGGCACCGAACTAATCGAGCGTTCGCCGCCGAGCGAATTAGGTCAAAGGATGCCGACCGATTTCGGACTCGCCGCCCAGTGATCGACTGATCTCCCAGCGGCGACCGGACGGCGACTGCTCGACAGCCTTTGACCTAGCGTCTTCGATTTTTGACCTAATGCTATGGTCACATTACCTAAAAGTAGCCTGCTCGGCGGCCGAGCGGCGGGTTTTTAACCAATTCTGCCCGGCGGCTGCCCGGCCAACGAGCGGAGGCCGCCCAGGCACCGCTCGTTTTTATGGCATCGCTCGGTCGCCGCTGAAGTTTTAGCGCGGAGTTAAAATTTGGGCGGCGCCTGCTCACTTTTCACTCGCCGCCCAAAATACGCTCGGTGCCTGGGCGGTCGCCCCCCGGGCACCGACCTAATCGCTGGGCGATGCCTAAATTCCAGCAGCGACCGAGCAGGCTACCGATCGGTCGGTCGGTCGCTGCTCTGATTTGTGACCATTGCTTAAATCGCTCGACGGTGAACACTCGATTAGGTCGGCGCCCGGGCGGCGACCGCCCGGTCACCGAGCGTAGTTTGGGCGGTGAGTGAAAGTGAGCAGGCGCCGCCCGAAGTTTAACTCCGCGTTAAAACTTCTGCAGCGACCGAGCGATGCCTTAAAAACAAGCGGTGCCTTGTCGGCTCCCGCTCGGTGGCCGGGCAAAATTGGCTAATGGAGCTCTCACACTCTGCCGTGTAGGCCTACCGTGTGCCACCGTGCGCGAAAATGTCTGCGGACGGTGGAGAACGGCGAGGGCACACGGTGGTTCGTTATTAAAGCGGGCAACACGTTAATAGGGCGTTGGCGCTTATTTACACCCGGTAGGACCCGGCGAAAGTTTTGGGCATGTTAAAAACTTTGGCCGGCTGGCACCGGCCGCAAGTAAGCGGCAAGAGGACGGTGTTGAACGGTATGAGGACGGTATGAATACGTTATGAAAACGGTCACACTGTATGAACACGTTCACAACACGCTCATAACCCGTTACAGAACGGTGATGAAAAATGGAGAGCGGACTGGCCGTTGCCGTTCAAATCGGGGTATTTATGGCAGTCGTGTCATGACGTCAGCAGTCCGGGTACTCGCTCACAGGATGCTCCGAGCGGTGAGGGGACGCTAAGTGACTGGTAGGTGGCTGCTACAAACCCGGTGCACACGTTCGAGACCCGGTATGGGCCCGGTATGGAAACGGCCAAAATTTTCAACAAAAGTCAATCTGGGCGGTGAAGACGGTAGAAGCACGTTCAACACCCGGTAAGCGCCCGGTGAGAGCGGTCAGAAGATGGCAACGAAACGGTGAAAAGATTAATTTTATGAATTTTTTTTTTGCGGCCGGGGACAAGTTTGCTCAAAACCCAACGTTCTGGACTCTGTTGTTTTTTTAATAGCCCGGCAGGTGGACGGTAGGCCTACACGGCAGAGTGTGAGAGCTCCATAAACATTCGCCGCTCGGCCGCCGAGCAGGCTACTTTTGGGTAATGTGACCATAGCATTACACGTCAGTGTTAAACAAAACTTGTCCCCAACAAGTCAAGCTTGCTTGGAGGCCCGTCAGTTACCGAAGGCATGTTGACAACATTTCGACACACTCTGTTCCGACGTGGGAAGCTCATGGGTAAAAACACACACACAAAACTGGCGAATCTTACATAAAGCGACCTAACGGACAACACGTGCTCTGCATGGAGAGGTGTCCTTGATGAGTGGATACGTCGCCGGACTGTTGATCACAAGGTCCGCGGTTTGAGTCCCGCCGCAGCACTAATGTCCTTTGGCAAGACATTGATCTACATTTGCCACTCTCCACCCAGGTGTTAAATGAGTACTGGTAGGAAGGAATTCCTTATTGAAAATGCTGTGAGCGTCGAAATGGGCAGCCTAACATAGCCGGGTAATGTTGGAGCGCCTTTCGCCTTGCAAGGTCGATACGTGCGCTATATAAGAATCCATTATTATCATTATTATTATTATTATTATTATGTCATGGACACCACCTTTTGGAATTAAGATCTCATATGCTGTATGCCGAATCCCATTCTGCTTCGAATGTACAAATACCATAATTTGAGAGAGGCCCAATAAGTGATAACATGCTCGAGTCGAGGTCAATTACACGTGCTTTTTAAATGAAACTAAGCTGTTGCAGTTAAACCGAAAAAAAATATAAATCAAATAAGACCTAAATTACGACATTGGTAATATGTGTGTACATTAATGTTTATTCCTAACCCCCTCCCCAATAATAACAATTACAAAACAATCCCTTACCAAATATATTAATATGATAAAGTAAATAAAAATCATGAAGATTCAAATACTGTTTGTGTTAGTTTGAACAAAACTGGATAAACAAAACAAAATAATAGGCGGAAGTTTGGTGTGAGAATTATGAATTGGCAAATCGTTAATGTCACTGCGAGTCGTCATGAAATTGTCCGACAACTCCTTTCAAGTTGGTTTTGATGGAAGCAGAAAAATGAGAGTGGCAGGTCAGTGAAAGTTTGAGGAAAAACCGATAATAATAAGAATGTTATGAAGTTTTTAAGGTGTGAAAAATAAAGCGCAAATTGGCAACTCAAGTCCATTGTTATCTGCTAGGTCAGGAAAGGTGAATGGCTTCTTAATAGTCAACTATCGACTCATTAGGGCAGAAATTAAACATGTTATCATCCGATTTGTTTTCGCTGGTATACTTCTTTTTTCAAAATAATGACGTTTACTATGCAAACAATTACTCTTAGTAACGATTTGTGCGTGCAAATGAAATTTTGGTAGCACCACTGTCCATTGTTTCAATACAATAATGCGTAAATTATAAATGATAAGTAATGCTTTCAACTTTTCATTTATATATATATCTCATTAAGGAAATGAGTAATTATGATACAACATTTCTGACATAAAATCCAGTTGCCTTTTTTTATGGGACACACTGTAAATTTGTTCCTTCAAGCTTTTTTTATTCCGTTAACACGCTTGAAGCTTGATCTGACACGTAGAGTCACTATGAATTTCTGAAATATCAATATTTTATCCACTTTGTCGCTATCCAATATCTTTTTGAAACGATTATTCTTGTTTGTCTCGCCTCTCGTTTTATGCTTTTTCTTCGATCTACTTCAGCGTCGTTGGTGTCTTGATTCTGATGTATCCTTAAAGGTCAATCCAAACCTTGTATAAATAACAGGAACAAAATGGCAAAAGTTTGAGATGAATCGGACCAATTTTTTGTAAGGAAGTTATGAATGTTTGAAATATGAGATCACTAAGTCTATGCGAATCTCAAATTGTTAGTTCGGTCAGTGGACTGTTACGTAGGCCGTGGATAACTCTCCCATTTGCCGTGTACACAAATATCATTAATTTCTGTTTTCTCGTAAGTTCCTTCTCCCTTGGGGCACTACTCAAAATATATATTATAGGTAGCATATCATTATAGGTTCTCTAAAAAAGAATAGACTCTTCAGAGCAATGAATTTTTGACAAATTTAAATTGTAGGCCTTTTATTTGTTGGAACAGATGGGAAAGTAGTCCGGCACTACATCACGTTGACATTACCGCTTTAGCCAATTTGGAGTGTCCATACGTATAGTGACTACAACTTTCAAAAATTCATAACTTTCTCATATTTAGTCAGATTTAATTGAAACTTTCATAAGTTTTCAGCCAACATCAAATTCTGTAGAACTTTGCAGGAATTATGAATAGTTCATGTATGTCCTATCTGTGAAATTTAAACATTAGCAGTGTCCTAGTATTCAAATTAGGCAAGGAGACCCGTTTACCGTCTAGACTTTACTGTCAGACACTATTGAGTGAGTGACTGACATTTTTTTTCTTCGGAAATAACACACATAAAATGAGCTGTAACAGATACATGAGTATGTGTCTACATCAATAAACCACAACAGACTATATACTTAAGTGATTGCAATCACTGCATACAAAGGTATTGTCAAACTTGGTTTAAGAGTTAATGAAGTTTGGATGTAGATTGTCCCTTTTTAACTCACGCACTGTGTAAGATCAATATGAGAATAAATTAGATGTTTTAATTATTAATTTTATTTCATTTTCATAAAAAACACATAAAATGCAAATAAACGTACAAGCATATATACATACAAAGAATGTTCAGTTAATACAATAGTTTCAAATGGAATGGGAGAACAAAGGAAAAGCCCACGGTGGCCTTGTAATTGTATAAAAAGTTCCCCGAATATGAAAAAAATCCAAAGTCCATATGTGACAAAAAGGGAATGAACATCACATGACAAAAACAAAATAATCCCGAAGTTATTTCCAGACCGAATGGCTTTTTTAAATGACAAATTTGAAGTATAATCCACAATCAATTAGGGATGTTACGACAAAGGAAAACGGAAATCTGTGTTTTCTTCATGATAGTTGAGTAATATTAAAAACGCCTCGAGGTTATAAAACATAATTTTGAAAGAAATCAAACCACATTGTCTCGAAATGGCGCCCAGAGTTTGGCAGATGTATTTCATACGCCATGATATGAAAGTGAAATATTATAAGCTTTACGTAAAGTCGACGAGAAAATTACTTCACGTCCTTAACAAATTAGCATTGATTCGAGAAAAATTGAAGTTTATCACCGGCAATTGTGGCATATTTGAAGTGTGAATTTCATACCGAATTCGGTTGTATTTCTGATCGGATAACAAACACACGATTGAGTTTGGAAATGGAACTCATAATTTGACGTGGTGAACAGCAATTAAGTATTGTAACACTGTCTGTTGGAAGCCTGATGCAAGTTGCCGAGTTTTGATTTGTATCGGTGTGCACTTGGTAGACACGTAGGCGTCAAAAGATGGAGATGAAAGGTCACCATACCTAGTAAACAATATGGAGTCGAAGGGGAAGGCGAAGGCGAAAAAAGAAGCGCTGAGGAGGTAAATGATGAAAACGAAAATGACAATGTTGACAAGGAAGAGAAGAGGTAAAATAAGGAGTAGAGTAAACAATAGTCTGATGTCAGGTGTTATTGTTATCGAGTTCAATACATTTTGGTTTCTTTTCCCAGGAATGTATTAATATATGCGGAGGACAAAGGTAATCTACGATTGTCCCGAGGGTTCGAAGCGGAAAGAGGTCTGAATGGCAACGGTGTCGTTTTTCTAGCCTCGGCATCGACAAATCTTCGGTTAATTGAAGTGCAGTTGGCTACTTTCCCTCAGGGCAGTACCGATTGAAACACCAAGTCAAGATTTACATCACGCTCTTTTGACACTTCACAAATAATACTCCTTGCCGATGAAGAATGGCGTTTATATCGTTTAATTTCGAATCACAAACGAGCTAGTTCTATATTAAGACTGTGAACTGGTGAACAGATTGTGTCTTCATTTTTTGATTACCGAGGCAGAATCAATACTGAACTAAAGATAGTATACGTATCATATATTGTGTATTGATAAGTCAACTGAAGGTGGATTCGTCTGAAATATTATGAGAAGCGGAGGGATGGTGATAATGATAATAATAATAGCTCGTTCTTATATAGCGCTTTTCAGGACCGGGGGCCCTCTCAAAGCGCTTTACAGATAAGTATATTATTACCCCGGTCATTGGATTCAGGCTTACCCGCACACAATGTATGCACATTATCCACTCCCTGGAGAGCATACCAGCCAGGCGTCATTAATTTCCTGGAAGTGGGAATGTGCTTCATTGTTACGTTGCTGGGTATGGAAGACCCTACCCCCATTTCCATTAGAATCAATTTAATAGAAGTTGAAGGGAACAATGAGAAAAGTTAGAACTCGTTTCAGTTTATTTAGCAAAAAAGGAATATCATCTAAACTAACAGTAAAAGATTGTGCTTTATAATAAAAGGCGAGTCGTTACTAGCCAATAGGAATACAGATATATCCCGGTATAATAAATTACTTTTAAAGATCACAAGAGGATGTTCACCCTTTGCTTAAAAAAGTAGGATTTCTTATTCGTGAGAATGAGAAAAGTCAAAGCATCCATCAATCTTGGCAAAGCTCTCGCACAGATCAAACAAAATGAAATACATACAAACCTTATATCGTAGATAATCTATAGGCTAAGCGGTTTTACATTACTAGGCTTAACGACAACGGTGTAAGATTACTATTTGTTTCTTTATGTACGAGGTTAAATCAACAAAAGTTAAAACATTGATCAATGCTTAAAATAACCATGCTTCTTCCGGAACTTCTATCGATTCCTTTTTTTCTTTGCCAGCATATACCTCTGCTTAAGACGGACCCGGAAATTGAAATCTTGATTGATTGATAACCGTTGTGCTTTTCGTTTCCTCAGTGCCACATACCCCGTCACGTGATTCTGTTTTGCTATAATTTGGCTCGATTTCAACGCAATTATGAAATGTAAATAACAAAAAACGTGGCTTGCCAGCCGAAAATATCACCCACTTAAAGTAAGAACACAGAAAAACGTCTTGAAACTACGATCAATGTAAAATTGAAGACTGAAACATATACAAGTCTCAGAGGTAATATTGATTTGTCATTATGTCATTCTCATATTTATGAAATGTAGCAGTGGTATGATAATCAACTAATGTTTTTCTTAAGAGAGGCATTTCTTAATATGTAACGAGATTTTGCGCGCTTTGAAGCGAACCTGTATTTCTATAAAAGAATAGACAACTTAGGCATTCAATCAAATCGATAGATATATAGATACTCGATACCCCACATAGTTGGAAAAATAATGACTAAAATCAATTTTCTAAAGGCGAGCGTACACTGTTTCTTTTGTCTAGGACCTATAATTTTTTTTTACAACTTGTGAGATATATTCGGTATTTCCTGGTGGCCGTAAAGTGTCACGTGACACTCAACAACTATACAATCAAGTAAGGAGAGCTGAATATTACAATACAAGGCTAGTGCACATAATAGTGCGCAATATGTAAACGAGGCCGTATGGTGTTCCAACGGAATTTGCGGAATAATGATTTCTTATGTTTTAGTACCCCGTGAAAAGATGAAAAGTATCACAAATTATCCCGGCTGTAGCTGAGCCGCAATAAACAAGTGCTGAAGCAATGAAGTATTTTCTTTCTACAAGGTACTCATGTATGTTAATGTCTTGCTGAAAGACGTTAGTGTCTTTGTTATTAATATGCTTTTCTCAAATGAGTACCTATCAAGTTTTGGGATGACTTTAATTTCGTTCGGAGAACAGTAAATTAGGCAAAAACCAAGAGAACGAGAAGAGAAAGAAAACCGGAAAAAAAAATCGAAATATGGATTGATCGAACAACTTTGTATAATGAAATCTGAAAAGAAAAATAATTGTTTTCTTACATTAGAGACGTCTTTGCATCGAGAATCTTAAGACTGACCAATTTCGTATTGCTTTACAAAACTCGCTATTTCCCATTGGTCATTTACGTTCCCTCCAAGAAGATTGATTTTCCACTTTTCTTACAAAGGAAAAAAGATCTCTGCTTTATTCTTTTCGCATTTTATTGGGTAGCCTGAAACTTCTAGACAAATTTGAAACTAGGAAGCCATTTCGATTTAAGTGTTTTCTTTCTCCTTATATTCGCTCGTATCGTTTTCGTTTCCAATCAATAGTTTTTTCACCCCGGCTTCGGTTTAAAGGTACATTATACAATTTCTGAGCATTTGTTTTCTTCTTCCCCTTCGATTTTTTCAATAATTGCTATTCACATTACATGTACAGTAATTATAATGTTTCATGAGTATTTTCTTCCCTTTTCCTTCATTGTCATTTTTTTTTAAAGCAGCGTCCTTTGTTCCTTGTGTATCTGTTCCTAATTTATACGAGAATAAAAAACTACGCTAGGCTTTTTTTTATTCTCACATTTCCCCTGGAAATATAATATTTTCATCCAATCTTAGGTTATTCTTGTTATCTTTGTAATGCGTATTACACTTTTGTATAATATGTGGCACCACCAGCACCAGCACCAGCACCAGCACCACCACCACTACAAACATCTTCACCACCACCATCACCACAACCACCACCATCATGATCATTGAAAAAGTACACGGCTTTTTTAAAGACCTAATTCCTTCTTCAGGTGAAGAACAGACTGTTTTTTTATTTGAGTGTTTTCTTTCTCCTTATATCCGCTCGTATCGTTTTTGTTTCCAATCAATAGTTTATTCATCCCGGCTTCGGTTTAAAGGTACGTTTTAACAGATACGAACATTTTTCTTCTTCTTCCCCTTCGATTTTATTTCAATTATTGCTTTCTGAGGTTTCATGTACTGCAGTAATTATCATTTAATGTCTCACGAGTGTTTTTTCCCCAGTGTCATTCCTCTTTAGGCACCGTCCTTGTTGCTTGTCTGAATATTCTCTTCCTCATATGCATGAATCAAATACCACATGAGACTTTTTGTTATTTTGACATTTCCCCTGGAAATATGATAATTTCATCCAAACTTAGTTTATCTTTGTACTACGTATGACACTTGTGTATGCCACTTGGCACCATCACCACCAGCAACACCTCCCTCACGATCACGATGACCATCACCATCACCGTAACCATCACCATTACCATCATCATCACGATGACTATCACGATCACCACCACCATCACCATTATCATCACCATCACCATCACCACCATCACCACCATCATCATCACCATCACCATCACCACTGTCACCATCATCACCATCATCAGCATCACCATCACCATTACCACTGAAGTTCTATATACCTCCTTCTCCAGGTAAAGAACAGACTGACCTGATAAAGGGTAAAGACAATAATAATGAGCATGAAATAAAAGAGAGGTTAAAACGTGTTTCCATGGATGCGCAGGTACGACCTGTTTAGATAAAAGTTTAGATAAATGGTCTCCCATCTCATTTCGCAAGATTAAATTTAAAAAAAATGTTCAATAATTTAAATTCTATCAATTTATACACACACACAAACACACACACGCGCACACACACACCACCACCACACACACCCACATACACACACACACACACACACACACATATATATATATATATATATATATATATATATATATATATGACTTTATAAGTTAGGAAAACGAGTATCCAATCTCTAGACTCAGCTTTAATGAAAATAACTAGAACGAGTTAATGTGAGAACAAGTGCCTACAAATAATCTCAGGCACTTGCAAGAAACTCCTTGGTTAAAATGTTAAAAATTCTATTACAATAACTTCTGTTGCGTGATCGTTATTTTCTAATATCAAGTTCTTTTTGCATAAAAATACCATACCACAAACTGGGTGAGTGTAGATGAATATGGAAATTGCTTTCTCTGTTTACCTTGTGATTGAGCTGTAATTCCTCTAGAGTTAAGTCAACCGAGCTTATTTGTTCCAAAAAATTCCCGTCGGGACCACCATAAAGTATTTATTATCTTTAGATCAAGCACAATTATTTCCAATTTGTTAGTAATGACTGAAACTAAAGTGATGACCGATGCAATGAACATTCACTAGGGAGACAAAAACCTCAAAGAGCAGATAATGATTACATACAATTATAAAAACGAGTTGGTTTTAGTTTCCAATCAGAGATTGGGTAATATCGGAACAAAACAAGCAGAAGATATTGAGTATTGTATTTCGTGTTTCTTTATTCTCTGTTAAACATTCACGTCTCCCGTTGCCATTTGAACTGTATTGAAAACGTTTGCGTTCTATGATAGAAAAGGTCGTTGAAAAATCATCAATATATTATTTGTAACTTGCAAACCTCTTCCTGCGATTTGCTCCATTTGATCGAGATGTATTGTTTTGTCACTTTCAAAGCTCCGGGCATGCCCAGCAAAATTATTCAAAATTAACAAAAACAGTACGTCCTTTCGAAGCAGTCCCGTTAACTGCAAATTATACCTCTAAAAGTTTAACATACATGTTAACACTAATAACAATCTTTACTGATTAGCTTGTGATGTCGATAATTAGAGTTTTCCAATAAAAGAATCGTTGTGAAATTCTTGTTTATGGCGTCTCCTCCTCCTGCAGTTGATAAAGAATGTATGGGCAATAAACGACGTATTGAAGATAATTTTGCAATCACTTTCTATGGTCATCAAATTAATCGCACTTCCTGTGTGAAATGTTTAGGCATTCATATCGATGAATCTTTAACATGGCATGAACACGTTGGTGTCGTATGCAATCGTGTTGCCAAAGTTGTCGGTATTATTTACCGTTTGAGACATTTTCCAAGACATATTTTAGTTATGTTGTATGTATTGATTTTCTCCTATATTGCTTAGTCAAACAGTCATGACTACTAAATTTTACTACTATAATGCTCATACCTTGCAAATCTTCTCCCAGTTACATCTCCTGAACGTTTATGACATAATAGATTGAATATTGCAATATTTATGTTTATGTGTTTTAGAGGCTTATTACCATCTCCAATTACATCAAAATCTGTTTTAAATAGAAGCATACATAATTATAATATTGCTAAAAGTTAGAACTAATATTTCAAAGAATACTATTTTGTATAAAGGTCCTCATCTATGGTGCACTATTCCAAACCATCTAAAGAATCAACCTTCCGTAAATAGTTTTAAACGTTCTTTTCGATTGTTTTTATTAAATTTGTACTTAGCAACTTGAATATCATATTCGTATATATTTTGTTCTGTATTATGTTTTCCTTTTCTCTTCTACTGTTTCGACCCTCTTTCCTGTTCTTCTTAATGTGATGTTAATTAAATATGTACTTTCTTTAGGGGCCAACGTTCAACAAGGCTAAATGCTCTTTTTTGTTGACCCCTCATTCGACATAAATTTGCTTTCTGAATTTATTTCCTTGTTAATTTTATTGTATTTGTATTATCTGTAATGTTACCCTTCTACATGTATTTATGTATTTCAAATTTCAATTTTGTTATACTCTGTATATATTGTATATGTTTTTTGTATGGAGAATTAAATAAATACCATACCAAATACCATACCAGACCAAATACACGAGGTTGTTTCACGTCTCTGTGGCATTTAACACGGGAAACACACTTTTCCCGACAAAGTTGATTTCTTTACGCTATACTACTGTTATCGTTAGAGGTCACTTTCAGGGTAGACGTACACCTCATACGTATCACTAGGGACTTTCGATTTGCACGTCGACTTAGTGGACTGCTACGTGTGCCGTCCTTTTAAGGAACTGGCAATGTCTTAAAAGGACGGCACACGTAGCAGTCAACTATGTCGACGTGCAAATCGAAAAGTCTCTATCGTTTGTTTAAACATGAGCTGCAAAATGGCGGACACTTTCTTTAAGATGTGTACAGTTGGACTCACACTCCTTGATGTGTATTAGAGCATAGCCCTTTAATCCAAAATCCGTTGCAGGGTATTGATATGTCATATTGATGGGTTTTATTGCCACGACTATCTCCTAGTAGTTCTGAATGTCAACAGACCGACTGATGCTCTTTTATGATGACATACTCTCAATTAAATGATCGGTTGCTTTCTCATAATGTTCTCGCAAATCTCAAATTCTGATTTAATAGCGGAGATTTTATGCAGGGAGAAGATTTACTTTCTAAATATGGCAAAAAGCCAAACATCATCAGGTAAAATCCTTCCCAGAGTCACGTTCGGTAAATGGAGTGTGCTAAACACTCTTCTGTCAACCTGTCATAGCAAATGGAATTGAATATTAAAGGTGCATTGCACTTCTGATAACAGTTATCAAATAAAGATGTGCATGGGCAGTTGTACCAATCTAGACAACGATGTAATACATTGAATTTCTGGTATGCATCAACAGCATGTTGCAAACGTATGATGAAGAGATAAGAGATTTATTGTCCATCATCCGAACGCTTCAAACATCTTCAGCATTGCGGCATAGGCTGTATAAACATTATAAAGAGAGGAAGAGTGTGAGGATTTAAAAAAAAAGGAAGAACGGAAGAAACACAAACAAAGGAGAGACAAACTAACAGATGAAGCGTATCAAAAGGTGATTCGCATTGCTTCCCAGTATATTCCATTGTATTTTAAAAGTGAACATCTTTAGCAAGCAAAAAGAGTAAAATGCACATCAGACTTTTAGAATTTTAAACATTTTGTTATATGTATTCCAAAACAAGGAACCTGTAAATTTGTTTTGGTACGGTTTATACAAAGTTTGTATAAACTACCCCTCCCCTTTGTGAATAGGAAGGACTTGCCAAATAATAAATTGCATTCCATTTAAAGAAGGACAATGTTAAATTTGTGCATAGAAAGGGACAATCTTATCTAGGTATACTTTGCTACAAAGTTAGACAAAGGTGATATTTTTTTGCTTCAAAACATTTTGTCAACATTCTGCGAAAGAGAATGAAGAGCGCCCCTTACGTGGCATTTGTTGGCAGCCGGTTGTGGAGAGGATTCCCAATGCCTTAGCTAGGAAAAGAATCATTGTCTACATGTATTATAAAAATGCTTATGACTTACACTGGCGCTACATGCAATGTAGACATGTAGGAGGCATGATATCGTATGATGAGAGCAAGAAGTCGTTACAACTGCCAATAACCTCTTAACATACGGAACTGGATAACAAGACAGTAGTCACGTGATGAATGCATTCAGACAAAACCAAACGGGAAGGAATAATGGATTATATATATATTGACAAGCCATCTGTAACCTATCAGAAGAACCACATCAGCCTTTCATGTAAAATGATGAGAGAGAGAGAGAGAGAGAGAGAGAGAGAGAGGGAGAGAGAGAGAGAGAGAGAGAGAGAAAGAGAGAGGGTGACAATAAATCTGCAAATAAACCAATTACTATTCCACTACACAACAAACATTGCGAGAACCCGGATAATATTAATTTAATTCAAATTTTCAAATAAGGAAATCAAGATCACTTCTATCATCAACAAATATCTGGCAATTTCCCTGAAGAATCTGCAATTTGCTCTATATGTTGACCATTTTCATTGACAAGGATATATATATACGTATAGCAATAGGTATTGTATTTAACAGCGCTAAATATTCAGTCATATGTTTGATGTTCGATGAAATTAGAAATATATGGACCAAAATACCTGTTCATATTTTCCTAAATTTAGTCTAACAACTAAATGTCCCCCAGCACACGCACACAGCCACACACACACACACACGCACACACACACACACGCACACACACACACACACACACACAAAAACACACCCCCACATCACGCACATATTCCTACAGGCATTCACTCCCTTGATTATCGACTTTGTACCATTTTGCTTCATACACCAACCCACTAGGTATATAGCGTTGTAAGAAAAGAAATTAAAAAACGGTATAAAGTGAGACAACGGCGTCATATGCTTAAAAAACAATCACGAAATTAAAAATTAATTAAACAAAAACAAAACACAAAAAACAGCAACCTCCTCAACAACAGTGAATATGAAAACATGATATTAATGGCCTGCGGTGTAATTTCAAGAAAACTGTACACCATTTAATTGTATTTTTTAAAGAACAGAAAGAAAACTCCACTGATTAAAATTGTCTCTACAATCCCTTGACATGGAATAGACATAGCATTTTGTTAATGTCCTCCGGTTCCTTCCGTTTAAAGTGACTCGGTAACATTGTTGAAGGTTGATGAAAAAATTGCTTAATTTGTGTAAAAAATGTTACTCATTATATTCCTTTTACTGTACTAACCCTCTGACATGCAAACAGTCCTGAAAAGATTCTCAAACCACGAAGATATCTATGGTTTTCTTTGAGGGTGTTACTGTGCAACACCTTCTAACATTGATTTACAGTAAATTCTCCCAAATGAACCATTTTTGAATTTTCCCAACCGTTTTTCCATGAAAAAAAGACATAAAATAGGCCATTAAAAATCTGTCAACACTTAAATGTCTGGAATGGTATGTAAAGCCAATTTATTGCTTTGTGACGATTTACGTTCACCTAAAATGTAATTAAATTGTAATAATATAGTTGGGAGAATTAATGAATCGATCAGATCAGTTTTCCCCAATTTGTATCATTAATAATGGTCCGTTTTCACTCAAATGTTCAGATTATCTTTAATTGAACCTCTAGCATTGAAGTCACTACCTAAGCACCACTATCTCTCATCTGAACGATGCTACCAAGTCCCTTTAATGCTGTTTCTTGCGAAAAACATTCACATACAATTTGTATCTCCGTTCATCTGTTATCCACAAAATGTTGTTTATGTTCAGAGTAAAATGATAAGGTGTTGTTTTAGTTCTTAACACCACCGTATATTCTTTGGTTACATAATTTAGTTTAATTGTCTCTACAAGAACCATTTTTTTCGGAATAGGAATATTGAGACTGTTATCTTCACGAGGATACGCATCCAACATGCGATAGAAGCCTTCCTCGGGTTTGTCAGTTATCAACAGCCACCTCAGTCACACCAACACAAATTACACCAGACCAAGTAGACTACAGAACGAACAAAATACCACATTGCCCCTGATAGCCAAGAGTCATTTGGTGTGGAATCGGTGTAGAATCGGTGTGGAATCGGTGTGGAATCGGTGTGAAATCGGTGTGAAATCGGTGTGGAATCGGTTTGGAGTCGGTTTGGAGTCGGTGTGAAATCGGAAGCAAGGGTAACATTCTGCTGCAAGTTAAGTTTCATCAAGATAGAAATATGAAGATTTACGTTTTCTTATACCTAGATTCACAGAATTTTCTTTTTTATTAAAATATTGAAAACGTCTATTCAGAGAAAGGCTATTGAGAATTTGAAGAAAAAACAACAACTATAACTGCTGTAGCTGCCTTAGGCATGATACGCAGAGAAGTGGTAATGAAGCATTTTTCCAACAAAATAGAAATACGTGAAATATGTAACATAATATGGATAACATATTCAAATACTTTCTACTTTGACGCACTCAAATCTGTTATCCTCGTCGCTATCTAGGTCATTCCTTTCGTAAAATCTAATAGATGCACACAATTAAAGATGCTTGAAGTGATTACCTTGCCCCGGGGGGTATTGTAAAAATAGGAAAGTAGAAAAGTATGCATTTTTTGTCATTGTAAATCTTGTAATCATTACAGCTAGATGAAATTAGGGGAAGTAAGAGACAAAACACAACTGCGAGTACGATGGATGAGATAATAATTCAAAGTACAATTCTGATTTTGTAATCGTAATCTCAGCAAATCTTAGATAAAGAGAGTTCATGTTGATCTTATTTTAGCACATAAATATTTAATCACGTAACTGACCTAAAACTTAACGCGAAGCATTATCTCTTTTTTAAGCATAACAACAAAACGACAAAAGTCTTGAAGTTAATGCTAAAAAAATACCACATGAATCAACTGACTCTGGATTTCTTGAAATCCAAATATAAAGTTTGGTTTATTTCACAAGCTTCCGATATTTTTTTGAAGTACCTCATCATTTACCGCATTTCTATACCGTTTGACACAAACTGCTGCGTCTTTAAACTGAAAATGATATTATAATAATCCCAGCAATGCGATCGAAATTCACTTAGGGCCTATCCCGTAACAATTAACTTGGAAACTCTCGACATCAATCAAACTGGAGTAGAGGGCCGTGAACGAGGTCCCAGATGGTTTTAGGTTCCCCGTTTGGCTCCTATCAGGTTGACGCTTGCGGAATAAGAAAGGGGCAGAAATATTTACTTTGGCTCCACGTCGAGACAAATTATCGGCAGAGACAGTTGACTTTTATCAAATAAATATTTAGCCGTCCAAAATATGGCCTAGGGATAAGACACCCGCGCAGTACGATCGGGTTCAGGTCGATCAGACTATGTACAAGTTGATCAAACAAACATGGACGCCATCTACCTTACATGATAACGTCATGTTATTACGTTATTATAATGAAAACTAGGTTAAGGGTGGATAGAAAACAGAAGCAGGCAGGAGGAATGAAATAGGCGGAAAGTGTATCAGGTCTTCCATAGCGGACTTTGACACCGAGTGGTCGAATCCCGTTTATACAAGATTGACTTTGTCATTTTAATATCTTCCAGCGAGTATTCATTGACCTTATTAGCTTCCGTTCTAATTGAAATAAGGGGGGGGGGGAGAGGGGTGGTTACATGTAAGGTTACCTTTAAACTTCCTTATAAATACGGCTCTTTCTTACTGTAGAATAGGTGGTTATTGCCATTGTCATTTTCTCGCCATCTTCCTCTTTCTTCATATTAAACGGCACCTTTCAAGAGTACAAATTAGTTGTGCGTTGAATATAAATAAAATGTGCTCCTCTTTTGAACAAATATTATCGTACTTTTCCGCGGTGCTGTATGCTTCAGGCAACCGGAGATCTTAAAACTGTTCTAAAAAGTGTCCGTAAGTAAACACAACACTTTCCATTTGACACACTAACTAAGATAGTGTACAGAAAGCACTATGAGCGTCCAGCAGAGGCGGCTAGTCACAGGCGCCATAAAAAAGCCATCATCATCATCGTCATCATCATGATCGAAATCATCATCGTCATCGTCGTCATCAACATAATTATCGTGATATCCTCATAAGTATCCCAGTGTTGCTGAAACCATCTTCCCTGACGGAAAAGCGCATAAACTTTCGACTTATGAAATAGCAGTGTATGTGGTGAACGTCATCATAAAGGCCAGTGCGAAGATGAACTCAGAAGTGGATGAGAAGCAAGGATGCAGATGATCTTCTTGTCCAATCTGTGATGCCCCTAAGCCCATACCTTTTGTACTTTACCGATACCACCCAAGGGAATTCTCTTTCGCAATAGGTTAAATCTGGACAAAAGAAAGTGGGTAAAGCAGCCAATTCCCATGATGAATCAGATCATACGCAGTGATGGATAGCGGTGTTTGTTCTTTTATTCATTGCCTTGCAATGAGGCTAATTGTATGTACAGAAGTCATGAACAATTTTGTTATATTTTACATTGAGTCCAGAAAACAACCAACCCCCCAAAAACGATAATAATTGTAAGAAAAATATGAGCTGTATAAACAAAGTTTCTTTCTTTGTATACAGTAAAAGTTGAATTTTTTCAAATAATACTATGATTGCATTATTTCATAAATGTGTCAGCGAGCAACATTGTTTTTAAAATGGCATGTACATGCATAAATCAACTTGTGCCTGATTTTGGTCACAACATGAAAACCATATAGTCTCACATGCGAACACGTCATTAGGAAAATGTAAGCTATAGAAGGTGATTATGCAACATTTACATTGCGTGATGATGTGCATTAAATTAGCCGTTACTCCGGGATGACAGGGGCGTACGACCTTTTACTTTCCCAAAATCAATAACATATCCCTCGGGGAACGGAAAAGTGCCCTTTAACTGATTGAAAATGGTTTCCAACCAGAGAGGAAATTACACACTCTAATTATTTACTTTCTGCCATATGTGCTAATTGGATCACACCTTTCCCCCATTATCAGAATGTAAAGTGCCCCTTACTTTGATTTTGTGGAAATATTTTCAGCCTGTCTGCTTTGCTCTTTTAAAAAGTTTACAGTGCTGAAACATTCTCAAATCAGTGTTTATAACATTTGCAGACGCATTTAAATACAAAATATCCCCCCTTTTACCCTCACCATCGGCAGAATGTGTTTATTATAACAAGAAGCACCTGAAGACAATCTTACCGTGTGGCTTAAAAGTTTATTTTTTCATCAGATCATGTTCGGCCATGTTCATGTGTGATACTAACCTTTCATCCACATTCACCGCCTATCCAAAATCTGGCACAAATGGATTATGACATTACATTTTCAATTTGTGTAGGTATATATTCAGAGTATTCATCTTCCTGTAAAAAACATCACCAGCGATAGAAATCGTAAAAAGCTCACGAGGCTGATGTGAGAATACTTTTTTGATAACTCATGGGAAATTTCTAAATTTAATCTTTAAAATCCTCTTATTCAGCTCCATCTTTGAGATGTGTAAGAGACTGATTTTAATACCTGTAGACCGTATTATTAAAAAAGATTATCATCTCTGACAAAATGCATCCGGAAAGATTATGAAGGTGGTATTAGGTGAATACTGCATGACTTCACCCCAGCAAATACATGGAAGATATTATTACGATAAAAATTTATATTACGGAAGAGAGGGGTATAAGAGAAAGATTGAGCGATAGAAATAAATAAAGAAGGATTGGAAGAAATAGAGATAGGGGAGGGGGGGGGGGGGAGGAGGAGGAGAGAGATGGCAGTCAGAGAGAAAAAAAAGGAAAGAATACTGGATATTTTGTAGAAGAAGTCAACCGTTATCATCGTGAGTTCGTAACTGTATTCTGTTTGGCACTCGCAATATAATATATATAGTTGAGTACCCGACGGGTTGGCAGAGAAAGATATTTATTGGTTCAATAAATCAAGTATGTTGTGCCGCCATACACATGAATAATATAGTTTGAATTCCTTGGCACGTCTCTCTGTTATTCATCTTGTGAGCATGTTTACAGATTTCGACTTCGAACTCCAGTCGTATGGAAAGAATACTGCCTGAGATCTAGACCTCAAGAACACTTCCGAGTCTCAATCGCAAAGTGTGAGCACTCAAAATAACGATATACTTCTTTGTTTTCACTTTATAAACTTTTGCCTACTCGCCGATTTGTGGTTCATTGGACAGAGAACATCTTAAAACTCGAATGTAATTGTTTTTGTTGAATCGCACTAACACCCGGGGTCATTTGTGCAAGAAAAGTCAGGAATTCTCTGTAGTAAAGTATTTACAATCAGAAATTGGTGCAACCTATTTTCTCGATTCCGCCTGAGTGCTTCATCTCTGAATGTTACAAGTACAGCATACGCTTGACTAATCCGTAGCAAAATGTTGTCACATCAATCGAAAAATCATTTATTATCAAGAGGCCATCTAAAAATGTTACCCTTTTAACAAAATCGCGCTTTACGCCTTCTAGAACAGTAAAGGTTGCAGGATGGGAATTGAACTTTATGTTACATCAATCGGAAATTATTTTTTGCCAAGTGGTTATCTAAAAACTTTTCTGTTTAAGCATTGTTGTGTTTTTACACTTTTTTTAAATGGAACAGTAAAGGTTGCAGGATGGGAATTGTACTTTATGTTACATCAATCGGAAATTATTTATTGCCAAGTGGTTGTCTAAAAACTTTTCTGTTTAAGCATTGTTGTGTTTTTACACTTTCTTTAAATGTAAAGGTTGAAGGATGAGAATAACTGTTCGTCTGCAGTCACAAACATTTGCCAGTCATGACCAAAGATATCTTTTCGGATTGACGTCACGCTGAATAGGCTCTATACACGGCCATATACTGACCAAGCTAGGCTCTGCTCAAGGCTTTAGGGATTGTGGTAAAGAGTCCAATTAGAGCATGTGCCTGCTAACTAGTAATCTTTTTAATACGATACTCACGATTTAAAGCTCCTTTTAGAAGCTCACTGCCAGTAAAAATATTGAAAATATGAGCCTCAATTAGTCTAACTAATTTAAGTTTAAATATCACAAGTACACTCTAAATGAGCTTAATCCTGATGTAATGTGCGAGTAAACTAGTCGTCGCGCTTGCACTTACGCACATGCACACGAAAACTTAAAGGTATTACAAAGTCTTGGTATAGTATCATGAATTTGGTGCAAATGAACATATTGGAAGCATATGCGATCCTACACTATAAGTGATCATTGTCGCGGTTGAAATCGAGTCTAAAGTTATGAAATTGTAAATAATAAACTCTCTATCTTGTATAGCTCCCTCTCAAGGTCAAGATATTAATTAATCTATAAAACAATGTTTATTTACTAAAATCGACCGATTAGCTATTCCCGTTTGGAAATGATATACCACAACAACATATTCTGAGATTTTCATGGTGGCAGCTACCATTGTACGGCCGTAGGCGCTATTTGAAATTTATCAAAATTTACCGGGAGCACCGGTAAATTTTTATATTCAATTTTTCTCGAAAGCAGAAGTGATTAAGGGCCTAATTTTTTTAGTGTTTATAATACATCCACGGGAACATCCAAATATCTTAAAGTTTTAAAGAATCACTATCCACCCAATTTTCAAAATTTCCCAAAACTTTGTATTACCTTTAACTCCGTGTTAAGTTCTTTGAAATAAAATCATTCGACTTTTCAATCCTTAACCCGTTTGGCTGTCCCATAAAACCTTTGGATTATTCGAATGAAACACAGATTAGTGACAGGTTCCCTTTAACAGTCAGATATAACTGAGTGTCTCAAATAAGAATATCGATGAAACGTATTTGAAAGGATGTAACAAATCTTGCTCGGACTAGCATCACCTGCCCGCTGAGCAAAGCACTGCGGTACATAATCTGATTCAGAAAGAAGGTATGAAGAGGGCGTTCTTTATTTCTCTATACAGAATATAATTTTATAATTCTTATTATATGTATTTATGTAATATCGACTTTTATTCACTGTAAGCGCTTTGGGCCTTATGGGAAAAGCGCGGTATATTATTGCTGCTTTTTTTTTCTTCCTCATTATTACATTATGTTGTTGTATTTTTATTATACTGAGTGTAATTTAGCAAAGGGCCATGTATAATATTGTTTTATGTTTTGCTATTCGTTGTTCTCTATACAAAGGAGGTATTACCTCCCGATACGAAACCATTTCGTTTTGGGAACGAACCGTACGACAGCTTTCTGTATAACTGGACTCACTCTTTTTTAAATAAGTATTTCACAATTTTTTGTTTCCGGTTGAAATTCCTTTGTTTCTGTTAAAAACATAGCCCTTTCTATAATAAACTTAGGGCAATATACTAAAAGTGTTTTACTGTCTCTTTTTCGTGGCATCTATTACAAAAACCAGTGGGATTAATTCTTAATCTGAGGAGATCCTCATTAAATCCAATGACCCTAAAGCGGAGGCGATGGGTGATTGTTGCATGCTGTTTCTCTAATGAACATATGTTTTGTTTATTAACATTTTTTTTGGAGATTTTTCCAAATGGGAGTTTGTTTTATTCACTGAGCTATGGTAGGATGGAATTAGGTATTTTTGTTTCGCCACTAGCCAGTGGGTCTGTGCATTTTTGAATTGTTAGGTTCTTGCGAAACCAAAATTACATCACATACCGCCAAATCGTCTCCCCGTGGATTTGTCTGTTCCTCTTTTCTTTGTGAGGCCCCTCATACGCAGTGACAATGTTCTTCAACCATGTGCAATCAATGGTGTACATACCATGCACTGATGGAACGTACGTTCTTCAAAGTACATTCAGGCATCTGGTTACTTGGAGAAGTGAAAATGATCGACGGTAAGATTAAAAGAGAACCGGACATCAAAGAGAGAAAGAGAGAGAGAGAGAGGGGGGGGGGGGGAGAGAAATAGAGAAGGGGAGGGAGATAGAGAGAGAGAGAGAGAGAGAGAGAGAAGGGAGAGAGAGAGGGGCGGATAAGAGAGAGAGAGAGAGAAGAAGAGAGAGAGAGAGAGAGAGAGAGAGAGAGAGAGAGAGAAAGAGAGAGAGAGAGAGAGAGAAGGAGAGAGAGAAAGAGAGAAGGGGAGGGAGAGAGAGAGAGAGAGAGAGGGTAGTGAGAGAGAGACCGAGGCGGGGTGGATGGAGAGGGGCGGATAAGAGAAACAAAGAGACAGAAAGAGAGAGAGAGAGATAACAGGGGGAGGGAGAGGGGGAGAGAGAGAGAGAGAGAGTAAAAAAAAAAAAAAAAGGGGGGGGGTGGGGTAGAACGAGCGAATGGATGAATAGGGTATGCTGAAGGAGAACAGTACCTACAGCATGAGGCAGAATGTGTACAAGGCGAGGTTGATGGAGAAAAAGGAGAAAATGAGAATAATGAATGTAACAATAAAAGGAAATAAAATAATAGAGGGATAATTAATATGAATAGAGGCAGTAGAGATCAATGTTGCTTCCCTGAAAATATGTATTAAGATATATGTGCCTTTCAAGCCATTTGTTTACTCAAGTTTTAAGAGCTGTAGACCCAACTGGCAACAAATTATTCCAAGCAGCTGCCGTTTTCTAAGGTTGCACAATAGAATCTACAGGTGTGCTGTTACCTTTGATGTCCGAGGTTCGAAGCCGCTAATATCATTGAAAAGCTTGAGTAGTGAATTTTTCCACAAAAAATATCGTTAATATTTCACTTCGTTTTTTTTTAACTAAAGAGGGGAAAATCGAACAGATAACATAGGAATACAAAAGCCTACTTATGTCAATACATTTCCTTACATTGTAGAATAGCAGTTTTAATTTGTGAAATATAGTACAATTTTGCAATCCTAAAACCTTCAACTTGACACTTTACCAATAACTTCCGACTTACGAAACTATTCTTTATGATGTTATATGTCAGATTAGTGCATACACATGCCCAGTCGAGTTATTTTGATTAATATTTTAGTAGATTTTGCTCGATTTTTTTCGCTTGCCTCATATAAAGGTAAACACTGTGTGCTGCGCGTATTATCAGACGATTGGTAGCGAAAAGTAATCATCACTACTAAAGCATAATTTATTTCCATTTGAAAGTGGCCCGTTAGTTTGCAGCTAGGCAGGAATCTTTTGTCTACGTATCTGCAAGGAAGATCCAGTTAAGCATATGCCTGGCATATTTTCTTTTTGGCGGCATCGAAGATGGTCCTAAAGGAATGAGCTAGATATGACTCCATTTCTTAAAACTTCTTGGTGTACTTAATCATTCAGTTTCTTTACAGTAATCAAAACACTTTCGTTCAACTTGAATAAAAAAGCACTTTGCAAAGCATTCATTGATCGATATTCTTAGAACTGCATGAACGGTAACGACCCCCCTCACACACCTGTTATAATATGAAAAACTAATCCAATAGCTAACCGTGGAAGCATTGAGCGATTGGAGTCTCGTATACCTCTCTTTTTTATCTTTCTTCCCTGGAAGGCCTTCATACTGACAAGCAACTAACAAGGATGTCCTCTTCAAATTAGAGATTCGTACAATCCAAACAAATCTTCGATATAATTGTTGACAATGATTTCTCCCTGGACCATGCTAAGTCAAGAAAATAAACTGACCTCCACCGTCTTCTACCATTTTTCGTCGAGCATCTTACGATTAGTTGTAGTTTTCAGACTCAAAATCAATTGTCTAGATAAACTAAATTTTGTGTGTGGTCAATTAACCATCTTGCTTTTTGCAAAAACAAAAACCTGTTCGTGCGATTTCTCTCCTCTTCGGATAATTAAACTTGTCACATTTATCTTCATTTGTGTTGTCTTCATTGATATTGTATTTTGTATAATCATGAATACGCAACATGTCAATTCATTTGAAAATGTACACATGGTGTAGGCATTGCATTTGCAAACACCTTCAGCCCGTCCCGGTCAGCATTATGTTTTCAACAAAAAGTAACAAGATGAAAATGAAATCATTTATCATTTAAATAAAATCAGAAGGTATCCTTTGACGTTTGCCTAATACTGTGTGAAATCTCTCCATCTTTCTTTGGACGAATAGTTCAAAAGATGAGAAGATGTACTCGTAAAAAGAGAAATTGTAATAACTGCTGATGTGGAGTTGGTAGATTGTAGTTGGTAAAATGGAAAGAGGGGGCGTTGCCCGTCTTATTAAAATTGCAGAAGCGTAAACCTGCTTTTGATTTCCAATGTATAACCATGCAAATTTACATGGAGCAAGAAAAAGATTTGGCACATTCTCAGAAAACAGAATAATCCATTAAAAAAGGTGATATAAGCGCATGTTACTACTTATAAGCTTCTTAAAAAAGAGTTCGTTCAATTAGACTAACGATTCGCTGCGCTATAAGCGGTCGCGAGTTCTTCGATTAGGATGATTTAAGATTTAAGGAGAAGATTTTCGATGTCCCTTAAAGGATGCGACATCCGAACAGGGGTACTCGAGGTAAGGTCTTCTATTTCCATACGAGAAACTATTTGGACTTCATTAGTAAATACATATTGGTTTAGCATGGAGCCCCTTTTTGGCATGCGGTACTAATGCATGCATATCCGGGTTCTCGTTAAACTCTAAACTGAATTGATTTAATTTGGATCATACATGGAATTGATATTTCCCCTCAAATTTGGGTCTCTAATGGATATTCTGATTACTTTGAAATTATAACGATGCAATAATATATGATAATCGCATATGTGCAATGTATTTGCCAAATTAGTCTAATTTTAGCACTTTGACATAATGTAACTTTGCAGCGCTCGCAATATGCGAGTGTGACATTCGCTGACGTAGTCCTGCCTCAGCGACCGGAGGGATATTTGACTCTTTATGTGAGCGTAACATCGTGTAATGCTGCACACGAGGCGTTATTTCGAGTGCTTTATCAGGCAAGGAAATGAGTGCATTCCCAACTAATTCGAAGCAATGCTTGTTCCGCTCGTATGACATTCCCTTTATGTACGATGTCTCTCCACCTTGACGCCTCAGTCAAGTCGCGAACGCAGCTCTGCGTCAGTATATGGCGTATCATGTGACATGTGAAGGAGAAAATCACTATCCGCCTGAAAGAAGTTGCGAAGGCCCTCTACAGGTGGCACTCCGTAGTGGTGTAACCGCGTTTTTGGTAGAACAACTCTAGTATCTTTCAAATATTGGTTTGCGATGACGTGTGAGTGTTACAGGCGCCACAAGTCAGGATCTTTAATGTATTTCGTACGTCACTTTAAAGAGACGCGGGATTACAGGGTCTCCAAACCGCGCGCACATCTGCCAGAGACGCGGGAAACTTTTAATTAAACCCGTCTCCTCGATATTCATGGCTGGAGGGCGTGCATGCAACCCACCAGAGAGACCGTTACTAGATCAGGATTATTGTACCCCCCTCTTGGCAGCCAGCACCAGGACATTTCATTCCCTAGGGCTATTATCTCGTAGGTGATCCTCCTCTTTTCCAGCTTTCGCCTCTGAACGTTTTCCACCCTCGATTGTCGACGACACTATTCGGGATTTGTGTTTCATAGTTCAAGGTTAACTATCAATATTAATGGAAATTTGAGTTCGGTGAACTCTTACTGTTGCATCGTATGGGTTGCGTTTCGGTAATTATATCCTATCAATCAATAAACATGCCTGGTACCGCTATCTAAATTCATCGCTGTTTGACTGACTCGTCATAGTCTTTGTCTCACATTCTCTAAACATGCCTACTTATATGAATCTGCTCACATAATTCTTGTAGGAGACAACCAGCAATTACATGAAAATTAACCTGACCCATTTTAACCAGGGTTCATATAAAGAGGAGATGGATGTTTATATGAAAAGAATAAGAGGAAATGATGAAGCCATTGAAGAAGGCCTTAACGTTTACATATAGGAAGAAAGGTATTCAAGTAAAGAGGGTGATGGTATTTTTTCTTAAGGAATATAATTTCTTCAAACTAGACCGTCCTTCGTCTATTTTATTAAAAACATAACGTAGTAAACACAGTCCCTTACGTAATCGTGAGAAGGAAGTTTTGCTGGCAGTGCGCGTCTTCCCGGCTGGTTGACGTGCGGTATAGGACGCGAATCAGTCGTTTCGTCAGGCCTGTATCTGGTTCCAGCGCCAGACCTTGCAATCACCGCAAGATAGAAGCGCAGGACTTTTGAATGGCTGTGACGTTGGCTTCAGTCTAGGCCTTCCATATTCTGCTATATAGAAACGATTGGTTCAGTCTTATCATATGACATTAGAACAATTACTTGAAATGGCCAATCAAAATCTGTCTAGGGGCTCTGAGGCTGGTAAGAATGTGATTTAATGCACGAGAACACTCAACACATCTCTGTAATTTGATATGAACACCCTTAAGTAGCAATTAAAGTAATGGTTATTATTTTTCAGTTAAGTGAATGTCAGAAGGAACATTAAACCCCTGCGGTCTTTTCATCTTCTCCCAGGAGAGCAAGGGTATCGATTGGAGACATGGGCATCAAGCCCCTTTACAATGTGCCATTATCTTTGCCATCAAGTTTCTTTTCCCCCATGTTCAAGATATTATCATCCAAGTAGTTGCCTCTATTTGGTTTCGTTTAGCGGTACACAGTAAAAACGCTGCTTAAAAAAGTGATGTTCACTTACAGTTGTACACTATCTTAAACAACAGTTGAACAAATTGTAAACAATGTTGCTCGAAACGAAAGTAATTTTGTTAAACATTCGCTGTTTAAAATTTAATGACTGCTTTATTTACTATACGAGAGCTTTTAGACAGTGTTGTTTACATATGACGTCATGTGTCACGTGCCAGTAAAGTGCGCGTTGGCTAAAAGATTTGTTTCAAATCATGGCCAACCAAGCTGTAGACGTGTCGTGGATGAGTGGAAACGTCGCCGGACTGTCGATCACAAGGTCCACGGTTCGAGTCCCGCCGCGGAACTAATGTCCTATGGCAGCCTAGCATAGCCGGGTAATGTTGGAGCGCCTTGAGGACCTTGCAAGGTCGATACGTGCGCTATATAAGAATCCAATATTATTATTATTATTTAACAACAGCTCCTTTTTAAACAACTTTCTTTAAACAACCCAGTTGGTGTAAACAACCCCCACTGAACAACAGCTCCTTTTTAAACAACTTTCTTTAAACAACCCAGTTGGTGTAAACAACCCCCACTGAACAACAGCTCCGTTTTAAACAACCGTCTTTAAACAACACCAGTTGTTTAAATTGTGATTTTAAACAAGTTGTTCAAAATGTTGATCAACTAAGTGTTTAAACTTTAAACAACTCGAGTTGCTTAACATTTTAAACAACTCTTAGATCAGGTCACCCGTTAATCAACAGTTGTTTAAACTTTTAAACAACATGTTCACTAAATTTTTAACTGTGTATCGCATTCTCCATTTGATATGATCGGTGAGGGCCCTAAGAAGAGGAGGAACAAATAATCAATTAGGCCTACCATTAGTATAACATCAATTGATACGAATCCACTGCTAAATCATTCATCATGTTTTCGCTTGGCACTGTATGGTACTATTCTGCTATCTTGAATTCTGTTAAAGGTATAGATACAATGATAGAATTAGGCTTACACAAAAATAACAAATACAAAAGGATCTAACGAACAATTTAACTAGAAAACTCGCATATATCTGAGTAAGGAGCAAAAAAGGTTTAAACTACATTCGTAGCCTCATCGGTATAGTTATTTTCGGTGGCTCTGATTTCCAGCATTAAATGCATGCTTCATAATTAAAAATCCCCTTTTTAAACGCCGTTTCCTCTCAAAATGCCATTCTATTATCCGCAATCCAGCTTGACATTAATGAATCCTAGCCTAGACGTAGCGCAACATCGCGCCGTTAAAATTATGTGTGAGTTTATTCATTACTTGCGATAGGTTTCGCGCAGAAAGGGTTATTTTAGGTTTTTTTATAATTCGTGCTGCCATAATATTTGTATAGTGATTTAGGTGATTTATGGACATGTCTATGACGAGACAGCATGACGAAGACCCTTATCCTGATTCATAATCATTCTTCTTCTCTTTAATTGTCTTTCAGTTTATATCTTAATGGCTTTTCTTGTAGTTGTGTTAAATTAAATGAGCGTAGTGTATGACAGTAAAAGTATTACAGTTTAACCCATGAATGGAATCTCAAAAGTCTGACTCCTTGATGTTATCCCAGTGCGGGCGACTTTAAAACCCAATCACTACACGTAATACAGAAACTATTCCGCCATAACTATATCTTATGGACATTTAGAGTAACGCTAAACTTCATAATGGCGAGAATAACAAGGGAGAACATAAATGATCCATTATAAATAATAACCTAAAGACTTGGCTATTTATAAAAAAGCAACAGTTTACGATACATTGTTACTAGTGGAAACTCTTGAGCATGGTGTCGGCACTGGAGATCACACGGACTATGTTAAAACTCTTATAACCTTCTTATTTTGTTATATTGTACCTTCACAGCATTTCGCTTTGAGCAGACTGCTATTCATCAACACATATAAAAAGATGTGTGACGGAAAACAAAATTGTTTGGTGCTATCCAAAATTGTATGGGCTTTAAAATGAGAAGGTGCAATCCATTCTCATTTCCGTCTTAATATCCGAGCATGCGGCTATTAAACAGTAAGACATTAATTGAATGGTCATCCTTGGCAGACGGAATGGGTACCCGATATAGCCCCTGAGGATGAAATGTATTGAAGCTATGTAGAGCTTAATCGTTTTTACTCCAGAGCATTGCCCTTCGCATCAATTGATATTTAGCCATAAGGTAATGATGTCGTTAGAGCAATCACTCCGAGATGCAAATAGTGTGAAGTTTAGAAGATGAAAGCTAGCCATAAAAGGAAGCAAAGCTAACCACATCTCTATATACAGCGTTCGGTGGAAAGCAGAATTGGTAAAGTGCATTTAATATATTGATTGTCAACCGCATATCTATATCAGATGTCTGTTAACTGAATAGGGAATGGAACTATGCAGCGACAAATATGAATACATTCATGAAAATCAGTGCTCAGCCGTTTGTCAAACGACGACTTTTCATTTCCCACTAGTATCAGTTAGGTTTCAAAACCACTTAGGTTACAAAGTATAACTTTACGTGAGGGATTATGCTATTGAAGTAACTCTGAGGGAAACGTGCGGATGTGTGAGGGTGTGTTTGTATAGGTGGAGGGGGTGGGGGGGGGGGGGGTGACATCACACCCTCCATGCATCCTTTTTTCCGCCGTCGGTGGTTATAGGGAACCGAACATGCATGTCAGATGTTATCCATTATCTGAACTGTGGTTATTTCTTCAATATTGAATTCAATGTCGTTTCAAAATAGAAATTAGTATAGGATTATACAATAATCACTCATCAAGCAAACGGGGCAAAGTAAAGCGAAAGGGAAAGGCTGAACAGAATGAGAATTAAGTAGAGAGAAAGAGAGAAAGAGAGAGAGAGAGAGAGAGAGAGAGAGAGAGAGAGAGATGAGGAGAGGTGGTGACGATAGCAGGAGAGAGACGGAGAGATAGGAAAATACAGAAAAAGGATGGGACTCCCCCCCACAAAGACAACACAATGTATTGATATATCGTGTAAGAACTAATGAAGGTAGAGAAAGAGAACAGGTCCGTTGTTCATGAACAAACGCTCTTATCATCAAAATGATCAAGTGACCTTTTATATTTCAGCGAAAATACAATCCTGTCATCTCAGAAATATCTGTTTTGCAAATGAATTGTTTTATAACATGCACAACTGTCACTGTTTAAGAAATGCATAATGAAGTCATTGACGTACTACCACTAAATGTGTGTGTGTGTGTGTGTGTGTGTGTGTGTTTGTATTGTGTTTTTTTTCACAGACGTGTATCAATCAGATATGATTATTTACGTCTGGGGACCGACCTTCAATTCAATTCAATTCAATTAATTTCATTTATTTTTCCTCTTTCAATCGTTCATATTTACAATAATGGTACATTTTAACATATTCACATATTTATATACATATAGATCAATTTGCACAATACAATACATTAAAAACTAAACATGAAATTGAAAGGGAAGGAGGGCCGACTTAAAAGCAGAGCTTGTAGGGTGTAAGCCCCTGTAAAAGTAATTATTACGAAACGTCACCATCCGAAAGACGTGACTCAGTTTCGAACCTGCGTCCTGAATGTAATTGATTGATATAACACATCATATTTATATACTTTCAAGAACACGTTTCTACACTGAAGAGACTATCTGGAATTTCACTTATGTACCATAAATTATATTATCTTAGTATCGTCATTGACAGTACATAACTATGTATCCTTCGTGCATGCAGCTGGCAATATAGGCTATATTATAGTTATAATGACTGCTATGAGGGACATTGTTGTTTTTATACGCTCAAGGGGAGGTTACACCATGCTATCGCCCCGAGAGCCTATAAAACAACTATGCCTCTAATATTAAAGCAGTCATTATACATTTTATATACCGAAAAGGGTCATGCACTCTTAGAAAAAAGGGTGCAAAATATTAGAGTTTGCACCCTTTACATAAAAATGAACCCTTTTGAAGGAAAAGGGGTTAAAAAAAGGGTGCAATATTAGATTTTGCACCCTTTCCACAAAAATGAACCCTATCGACCAAAATTACATTCACGTTTTTAGCAATAGATATATTGATTATATGATAACCAACCAAGAAACATCATGCATGTTTAATATGTACATGTATTTGTGTACGAGCAAATTGTGCCAGTATTCCTCGATTATGGGTGCAAGATTGCACCTTTTAAATGGTGCAGGATTGAACCCCTAAAGGTGCTGCTATTGCATCGGTTTGCACCCCTAATGGAGCAGGATTGAACCATTAAGGGTACTAACATGTCTTCTCAAAGGTGCAACCTGACACCCTCTTAAAGGGTGCAGGATTGAACCCATACATGTGCTGCTAATGTTGTATCGGTTTGCACCCCTAAAGGTGCATACTTGCACCACTTTTTCTTAGTGTGTAGAGTACATGTGCGACTTACCAATCAGGGTAATTAAGTTTGTTTACGCTATCAAGACCCAGTCTTAATAGGGTATCTAATCGCGCACCACTTGAGTTTGTGTGCTAAAATCCTCCCCATTGAGATTGCACGCATATATCCCTATGCAGTCTAGATCTACCTGCATTAACAAAATTAATACGTAAACCAACGGGGATCGCAGTACTCATACCCGTCTACCGGTCAAAAGACTATCGACTGGTAGGTGGGGCATGGCTAAAATCACGACTCCAATTTCGACGAATCAGATGGCTAGATTTCTAAAGTGAGGTATATAAATATTAATATGTAAATATATGTTATTTACCACAAAAATGATTCAGGAGTTTGCTGCCTTGTCTACAAGTTGACAGCCCTCACTTATATCCAACTTTCGTTTCTGTCCCCATTGTTATTCATGTTGCATTTTACTACAGTGTACGTTGTAATATGCTTTAGTATTTAGAGCGAAATACATTTTATTTGCCGGCTACATGAACAAAATAATAAAAACAATAAAGGAGTTCTTCATGTAGCTACCTATATGAAATGAAATGAGATAGCAAAGGCCTTACCCGGAATGAAAACGATAGACCCGAAATGTAAGAACACTACTAAGTTTGACCTTGGAATTATGTTCCCTGTAGATCAATATATATCCTTAAGTGTTGGGACTTCCTTCGGTTAATACATTCCGTCCATAGCTTATGGGCACGAGTATGTTAATAATCTAATTCCATATGAAAATATACTTTGTAACAGGCCCTCGATGAAGGTTGAATTCATTGCAATTGGTTATCAAGACAGCCCATCTTTTGGCCTGTTTCCTTAGGTATTTTGAAGCATTTTCTTTTTGTACAAGGTACAATATTAATAGTCTTATTCGAGGTTTTTGCCGACAGATAAAAACTCGAATATTAAAACTGAAACGTGGATGTTTTCATATTTTCATATTTGTTGGCAAGGATCCTTTCAGTAATTATTATAACACTACCTGGTTCCTAATACTATATGCGTGTATCTGTATGTGTATGTGCGGTGTGTGTGTGTGTGTGTGTGGGGGGGGGGGGGGGGGGAGTCTGTAATTTATCGATGAGGGACGTTTGAGGTTGTATCTTTACGGTCATTTAAATCAGGAACATGTAGAAGGCCTGGACAGAAAAAAATTAATTGTAAATCTTATTCCTGCTGTCAATAATCACCTAAACCAATGTTATTTTTTTTGTCAACGAAGAAAAGAATCGATTAGGGAGTTAGATTACGATCCCTAACCATTCAATTCTTTATTTACTCTAAAAGTAAACATCCGGATATACTGACTTGTCCATAGATGGCATAGTGCATCAAGTGATGTTACGGTAACTGTGAAATAATTCACATCAATCCATCACAATTTGAAGTGATTTATTTTGGAAATTAAGGACCCCGCCCAATGTCGTAAGCGCCTTTTAGTTCACGATAAGATAAGAAGGTGTTTTGTAATGCCAGTGGCGTTCGTTAACGCTTCAAGGCGCCAGAGTAGTTCACAAGATTGGCCCTGACATTGTCGCTACCGCTGCCGAAAGCATCTCTAACTGATACAGTAGTCAGCAGTAAGGAAAAGTAGCCACTAAATCATTTTTAGTAGTTGAAAGCATCTTGTGCAAAAGTATGTATTAAATGGAAATAAAATGAAAATATCTCTTCTACAGGATCGAGGGCACTTGATTTCTATAACACTTAGCCAACGACCTTCAGATCTTGTTACATTCGATACCGACGTACGATTTCGAGTCAGGCATTTTCCATGTCCCTATTCAATCATGAAAGCCTAGAAACATCAAAGAAATATTTAAGCACCCTCGAAATCCTAAGAATTGATTGCATAAAATGGGTAATGGAGTGCTAGACCAAGTTTATTTCATTGTATTCATATGAATAAAAGAGTGGCTCTGATGTTATACACATCCGCCATGACAGAAGGACTAAGTAGCTATAGCTAAGGTGTGCTGATCTATTTCCAGGACCAAGGTGGCAGAGACGAGGGGGAGGAGAGGGGGGGGGGGGGGTAGCAGGGGTAATTGTGTTGACTGATGGCAGACACTGAACCAAATTAATCCTTGGATCGGCGCCATGCCATAGATAAACCAAAATAATATTTTGTACCCGATTCCTCAAAGGTACATTTGACTTCATTATGCTTTGTTTATTAAAGTTCGAGAGTTGTGATAAAATTCAAAATGGATGGACGTAAAATGTGAATAATGCGCCTCGACAACTGAGGGGAAAGGTGTGTGTGGATTGGGGGGGGGGGGGGGCTCTCCAATCCCGCCATATTATATCTTGTTATTCCCCTTCAGTTGTGTACTTGATAATCTCATTCCATAGGCTTTATATAGAGCCGAACCGGTTCCAGTTCCAAAACATGCCGAAGATAAGTTATCGTGTCTACACATTAGAGGAAAAGCTGTATCCAGATATTTACGATGGGAGACGTAGAGATAGATAGAGAGAGAGAGAGAGAGAGAGAGAGAGAGGTGGAGAGAGGGAGAAGGAAAGAGGGAAACATAAAAAGGGTGCTGCTGTGAGGCATGAGGCACATCAGAGAGCGAATGACAGTTGCCATGGTAGCGTACTCTCCGTTATCCTCCCTCTTTCTTTCCTACACCCTGTAGCTCAGCATGCTTTTATGTCAGCATGATGCATTCTATTCCATGTCATGTAGGAAAAATATCAAGAATGGATATATCATCAAGTATTGAGGAAGAATGAAACAGAATACGGTGAGTAAAAGAAAATGGAAAAAGATTTTTCCGAGAGGTAGGGAGAGAGGGAGGGAAGGTGAGAGAAAGAGAAAAAAAGAGAGAGAGAGAGAGAGAGAGAGAGAAAGGAGGGGGAAGGGGGGGGGGGAGCTTTGCATCTGATTTCCTTGATGTGCTATAAGTGGATTTAAAAAAAAATCCGTTCAAAATTGTAAACAAATTTGATAGGAGATTGTATCAGCGACAAAGATCCTTTAAAGTATAAACGCTTACCCTTGAAAGCAATCCCTTAAATGTATAAAGTACGCGTTGGGAGTGGCGCCGTTTGGTGAGGGGGCTGTCTCTAAGCACAGTAAGTGGTCAAAGAGGACTGAGTCATGATTCGATTATGATCTAATTAGAGCGAAAGGATACACTTTAACAGCTCATGTTGATACATTACGTGCTCATTATTTTAGCCGGCTAGTTTCGAGGTTAACTATGTGTAATGACGTCTCTACACTCCAAAGTTAATGCTTATATATTTAAAAAAATTCAACCTTCTTTTGATCTAGTTTTTGAGTGGCTTACTTAACTCAATACAAAGTCATTGTTGTTTTTACACAAGGCAAACAAACATGGAACGAGAAACTCTTCTTCGTGATGCTTTATGATTCGATTCTTTTTCTTTCTACTTTTGATTTGTAGCGGTTATCTTTGTGATTTTGTTCATATAGCATAAAAGATACCACTTTTCTGTCAACAACTGTGCCTCATTAATTCCTTCTTCCCAGCTGCCCGTTATTACGTATGGGCGGCCAAGGTGTACGAACAATTCTTGATAAACATGTCGTATTTCTGTCGTTGAAAAGTAATTAGGATACTGGACAATGTATTTGGAAGCTTCTTGTGCTAGATTTGTAAAGAATAATTCATCAAAAAACATCTGTTCGGTATATAATGAGGATACTAAATCACCCAGGATGTAGTGCATAATATAGTTTTTAAAATGTGCATCAAGGATTGTTATTTTCATTTTCTGATTAAAAAAAAGGAAGGATCATTAATGACGTTTGTTCGTTAAGGTGAATTGCAAAAATGAAGTCCTTAGATATGACATGAAGGAAATTTCTAGGGCAGCGACATCTATATGTTTTTTTAAAATTATCTGTACATAGACAACGATATATAAGTGTGTTCGTTATATTCAGACATTTCGGCCAGATTATAAACTAGGTGAATTCAGTTGTGGCAGAGGAAGTTCAACCACCCATAAGAGTAAAGATAAACTTTTTTCGTTTTCTTCTAGAGTCAAAACTTCAGTTCTTTGGGGATGTCAGATACACTTTCAATAAAACACACTGATTTTCACAGATGATGGAAACATAAAAATGGAACTCTCCCATGCAGTATCGCAATCTCAAACACAAAATATGCATTGGCAATTGGACCTCTCCTTAATCCTTTCAAGATTTGTTTTGCAATATTTGAAACTCGTCTAGTTTAAGTTTCTAAAATATAACAATTTTATAAAGCTTTTTCAACCAGTTTGACAATTCCTGATCATTTAGCGCTTGTTGGCGGTCGCTCAAAAATATCACAATGGTAACAAATGTCTTACTATTCTATTTGTTCGGCGTGACAATGAACATGACATGCTGTGAATTATATTCAACACGACTGGAATACCAACTCAAAATAAGGAAGATTCCTAAAGGAAGTCCAAAAAAGTGTCGTTTGCCTTGCTATTGATTCCTTGTTATTGATTACTTGCTATTGATTTATAAATTGTTCAGGTCAACGACGTAATACACCTTCAATTTCTTACAGACCAATAATCATATTGTCGATCGATAAAATTATCAGACGTTTATTAAAGTAAAACTAAAAGCGACTCCTCTGTCCCGTCTTGTTTTATAGTGAATACAAACATGGATACAACATTTTGAAACCATGTTTAACATGGCAATTTACTTCGAATATTTGTCGATACCGACTAACAGCATGTTGATAAATTTCAATAAAAACCTGTCCATGTTATCCATTATTCAGTATTTAAGAGGATCAGGGTTAAATCATTTGGCTATGTGACGGTAACCCACATTCGTGCATCTCCTCTACAATTATATTATATATTTCACCGATCTCCTCACTAGCCCTTCTCCATTTCCTATATTTCTTTAGGTAGGGGCGGCGCCTTCAAGAAGATATAGTAGGAATGGAGAGTTAATCTTTGGAATATAAACCTTGAACCTCGGGTTTCAAACCTTAGAAAGCATCCGGCCTGGTTTAAGCTTTCTCAGCATGAAGAAATAAATTGAATTTTCTTGGGTCAAAAGATGCTGAAAATTGCTGGTATTTAAGTGCAGAACGTCTTGATGCTTAGAACAGGCGTAACCCCCTTTAATGCATACGAATTAACGTCTCTGGGCGTTCGGAATTTGTAGAAGAATTAGCGTTAATTGGAATTCTTCAAAGTCTAAGTGCCTCAGATTGTATCTGAACAGGACATTTCTCATCGCACAGCACTCCGATAGTGTAAGGAACAGAGCGGTATACTCTCATATGTTTTGGGTACATTCAAACACAAGTTAGATATTTGACATGGTATTAGCCACAGAATGATCATAATTCATACATGTTGTAAGATATTACCCTAATTACTGTTATGATATTTATTGTATATTTCACAAAATATCGTGTATGGTTTCCAGATGATGTGACTAACTTAAATTCAATATAAACAATTATCTTGTGCACAGTAATGACAATCAGTACCCTTTGCCATGAAAGCATGAGGATAAATAAATTACATTACAGTAGAATGGAGTCAATTTGCGAGGTAAATCATTGGATGTATACATTCTAATGAATGTACCTCTCTATATCAGGAAACAGGAAATCACGTTATAGGTATCTATATGCATTTGGTAAAAGGGTTAGAAATAAGAGAGTAAAAAGAGAGAGAGAGAGAGAGAGAGAGAGAGAGAGAGAGAATTAAAGAAGGAGATAATTACATCAGATAGCAAAGGAGAAACACATGGAAAAGAGAGAGAGAGAGAGACAGAAAGAAGGGGGTAGACAGTGAAGGCGAAGCCCTTGGAAGAGAGATAGAACGATAAATAGATAGAGAGAGATAGAGAGAGATAGAGAGAGAGAGAGAGAGAGAGAGAGAGAGGGAGAGAGAGAGACAGAGAGAGAGAGAGAGAGAGAGAGATTTTGAATGGGAATACACCAGTTTTAAAATCATACCCATAATCAAGAGCAAAATTGAGGCATAAGCAAATTGGATAACCTTGAATTTTCCGTCTGACTGATGAATAATTATTTTGGCGGAACTTTCCCCCGCGCGAATGTAGAGTGTTGTATCCTTTCCTCTAGGGGTGATGTTTCCTGTATCAAATACTGTTCCCCTTGAAATCATGCACGCAGACAATGACGTTTTTAAATTGCTTAGAGAAATGATCGGAAACATATTATGAATGAATGATTGAATGCATGACTGAATGAATGAATGAGAGCTGAGCGATTAGACACGTATGTATCCAAAGAGATGATTGGTACGACAAAGTCGAAGAATAAAAGCGAGTACAGACATACCATTGCATACGGATAGACATACTACTTCAGTTTAGTCTGTTCAGATTTGTCTAAAGACAAGAAGAAAAGCTTTAGTATGTCCGGATTCTTTGCTATTCTTTGATAAATTATGTTTGAATAAAATTAAAAAAAATAAAATAAAAATGAATTGATATTTTCGTTACCACCCTCCTCCCCCACACATAAGATACTACTAACTGTTATGTTCCTGCTCGACGTATTGTCACAATACAGGTAGGCAAAGGGATGGAAATCATAATCTTTATTACCTTTTTTTTAGAACGGAGCCTGCGTATTTTCGGTTTCTACTCTCTAGTTGATTAGCATGATTTCAGTCGTTTGTTTGCAAGTGGTATTTGAGGGGGAGGGGGGGGGGGGGGGGGTGGTTGGTGACCATGTCTGTATAGGGAAATTAATGTTTATATTTGATTTGTAATATCATTTCATAATTATGATATGTTCAGGTGCCTTCTGTTTAACAAGCTTCATTCTTTTTAAAGGTATCCATTCATCTATTATTTGCCAATGTATTATAACTGTTTATATATGTGTTTTTACATTGTCGGATGTTAAATAAAGGAAGCCGAATTTAAAATTGGATGAGGAGTTACTGCTCGGCTACCACGTTCCCAATATTTTAATTCAGCAGTATCCATAGCTACAGAATAACACTAAGATATTTTATGAAACTGTATGTTTCGCAGTGCGAGTTGGACAGGTAGTTGGGGGTAAATTAAAGACTCACAACGGGAGAAAGAGGAATAGAAATGACAAGGGGGAAGGGGAGAGGGAGAGGGGTAAGAGAGGAGAGAGAGAGAGAGAGAGAGAGAAACCAGACAAAAATTATACAGCTAGTGTACCACCAAGCATCCTTATATTGAATTAACGCGCTGTTTCACAGCCTAAGGACGCATCAAAAGTAATTACAGACAATGAAAATCATAGTAAAGGATATCTATCTCCGTCTGACGGAAGTACGCAAGAAGTTTTGTAGGATGATACCTTTCCACTAACTTCCTATCAACCTTTGAAATTAAACTTAAACAGTATTTCGAAGTTTTCCCGAATCCTATCACCTGTCTGCCTTGGGTTCTTGCCTGCCTCAACTTAGCCGCTTTGAAACTCAATCAGCTAGAAATCACAGCCAACGTCATGCGCCAAAACTGAAAAGGGCCTTGTGTGATTGTGATTGTGTGCGTGTACGTGTACGGTGGTGTTTGTGCGTATATCCGCGCTATATTTCGTAGGAATAGGTAGGGGGAAATAGAGTATGGATTTTTGTTATGTGTGTTTCCAAAGATCTGAATGTTTTGCAGTGCTTGGAGACTGTGGATTAAGGTTTTTCATCTTTTATTTTTAATTTTGAAGTATTTATTTTTTGGTTATTGAATTCGAAAGTTAACCTTATTGTGCACATCAAAGGCGACAACGTCAAAAGGTAACACAATCATACCGTCAATAGCGCACCTGCAAATTAGAAGAAAAAAAAGCACCTACCGACAATGTATTCAAATCAGAAGGCATACAACGATGATAGATTAGACACTTTATGGTATAATATTATGTGTTCATCCAAAACATGTATTATATAACAGCAGTGTAGCACACCAATGATGTTGTTCAATGAATGACAACTAAAGTGAGTACCTCGTGTCAGTGTGAACGTGCCTCTGGATTCTACTGTGTGATGTGTCTTTGTGAAAGTTTTGTCAAAAAACTTTATTTCAGAACGACAGTGATCATAAAGGCTCTTTCATACATGTTGTGACAAATCGCAACATTATTTTTGATATGTTGACATAAATGATATTAAGGCCCTTCACCTTTCTTATTCTTATATAACAGGGAATACGAGAAAGTCCCTTTTTGCGCGCAACTGCTGTTCATTTCTTTCGCGGCTCTCTATACTACCACGCCATATCTGACAAAAGATTTAAGTTTAGGCCTATTATATAAAGCTTATAAAAAGAGAGGTTGAATTTCGATGAGTTAGTACATATCATGTCAAGTTAGTACGTAACATGTCAAATAATGTAAACCCACTGAAGCTCGTGTGGCGGATTCTTCAACATAGAAACTAGAGGAATTAAAGATCTTTAACTTTTGACCCCCTCAACACGTTACTACAAAGGAATGGAACCGGTCATAAATAAACTCCATCCTATTTATCCATTCCTTGTTAAAAAAAAAATTAAAAGAAGAAAAGTATAACTGCACCTTTAAGTTGAGGCATTCACAGGAAATTGTAGAAATCCTGTACTTCAGGGAGAAGATTTTGATCTGGAATCGGGACTTCGATCTCCTCACCTCTTTCCCCTCAAAATGCAGGATAAAAAATCCCTTTCAGCGCGCAACCCGATGTTTATTGAACTCGTTTAGTATTTCACCAATGCTTAGCAGGCTAACGATCAGATGACCAACACAAGGCGATGTGCTTTCCCGCAATGGGGAATGTTCGATATGTTGTTCTGGTTTAGGAAATTGTTTTTGGGTGAATGTAGGGGAAGGTAAAACAAGTCTATATGGCTTCGACTCCTTTACATTTCAAGATTGCTATCGTTCCCTTCTCTCCCCCTCAAAGAGATTCTTAATTTGATTATCATGGATAAAATGCAAATAACGTGAACAAATGAAACAAACTGAAATTGTCATTAAATTTGAAACTTGCCTCCCTGATCATAAGCAAGGTTCTCAATCACACACGCACACCCACATACTTACATTCAGACTTAACAGTGGCCACATTATAAATCATTGTTGGGCAACTACTACAAACAGAACATAGCATGTTGTGATATGTGGGGGGGGGGGGGCATTACATTTAATGTCATGAAGATAAGTCGTGAAGATAAGAACTTTCATCATGCTCGTTGTACTTCTTTAAATGTCATGACCTTATCAACTGCTGCAACGTCTTTATGAGATAAATGACCCTTCTAGGTTTTCTTTTTCAATTTCATTTAAAAAGAAACTGTTTATCGGCAAATCTCGTCCCCTCTGTCTCCAGTTTGCAAACGTTTGCAGTCACCTTACTGTCATGACCTGTTGTGTCGTTTTAACCATGGGTGAAGTGAGTATTAACGATGATATCTTTGATAGTTTGATTATATCATCTTACACGGCTTACTCCGAATCATCGGGACATCGCGTCGCGTCGGGTGGTCGCGTCACGTTACCCGACATCATGTGAAAACATGCCCCCTTATTCACGAAATGACGGTTGAAATGTTTGTGAAAAATAAATGTTCTCATTTACGAATGTCCTGTTCCAATTTACCCGACACTTTGTGAAAACCCTAGAAAATACGAAAGTTCGCATCTTCACACGGTCTTCCGCTTTCGTTTCACGTACGATCGTGTGGCGCGATTACCTGATGATTCAAAGTAAGCCATTTAAAACAATACATTGGACAATTTAATGTAAACACGAATGTACAGCCTTGACCCACTATACAGCTTAATACTATTTCCATGTCTTTGTTAAATAATGGAAAGACTCTTCAGATTTCCTCTGCGAAAACCGAGGCCAATCTTCTTTGTTCAGAGTAAGCAAGAAAGGTTTCTACCTAGAGGAATCAAATAACCATGGAAAGCAGAGATAACATAATAAGCTAGCTTTTAAAAGATAAACTTCTTCACCAAGGCTCTCGTCTTACAAAGCTGAGTAGTGGAGTGACTTTGGTTGCATATTATCAAAGGCTTGGAAATCAGATGAGCATGCAATCCGATTAGTATAATCTACTTAATTGCTGCGCACTTGAAGATTATAATGATAGTTGTAGATGAAAGGAACGGTTATGTGCACACAATAAAAACGATCCCTTGCATCTCTGAATGGATGGAGATAAATGGGGAGACTTACAATATAGATTTGCCTCATATCAAGATCAAATCAGTGACGTTTAGAAAAGCAAGATATAAAACCTGCACAAGAATAAACCGTTATTGATGAGCGTAATTAGATTGCAATTTGATCTGCATTTAGTTGAGGCACTGACACGGTTACAAATTGTCCCGATCTTCGTGATCATCTATCAATGAAGCCTAGATATCTATCTTTAATACAGAGAGAAAAAGAAAGGAAAGGTCCATTAGATCAATAATAGTCGATGCAAATATTTGGGTATGCATTTCTGTATGCTGGGAGAGAGAAGGAGAGAGAGAAAGATGGACATAGCGAGGGAGAGAGAGAGAAAGGCAGAGAGATAGAGGGAGATAGAGAGAGAGAGAGAGAGAGAGAGGGGGGGGGGGGGGGAGAACGAGAAGGGAAGAGAGAATGATGAAACCAATTCCTTCGCACAGGCTAATTTACATTGACAGGGGAAATGAAGTTGTATCGTTATTCTCCAACGAATTTGACATGTAAGGTTTTCCACGGCGACAGGTAATCGACTATTTGATATCAATAATTAGGAAACTTCTATTCAAGCAACTCTTCGCCCAAGTCTGTTTTAAACAGCTTATCCTTGGTTGTCCACAAATGGCGATGAATTATATGAGGTGGATAGAAGAATTCAGTTTATATCCTGCAAGCAGTATCATGGCTTTTATTCAATATAGCCTAGGATGGAAGTACGAATTTGATTCGAGTCAAAATTATGGAGCGGTAAACCCATGGCACTCATTCATTTAGAATGAAGGTTACGATGTACTATGTCATGCATTTGTGACATTATATTTTAATGCCACAAGTTTGAATCGAAGCAAATAGTAAGAAGGCAGGGTATCTTACTTTCGTTTACCATATTTGGTTTCCTTTAAACAATTCTTTTTTACCCATAGTTTAAAAGCGTCATGTACATCAAACTATTCAAAGTAAATATAAATGATTTACCAACACCCCAGTTATGATTGCTGAGAGTGCGTTTTCTTATAAGATGTCAAACACATCGAAAGACGAGTAAAAGGAGCTGAACATAGCTATTAAACAATAATACACCGTAATGTTCACGATTTTGAATGGGCTTCTCGCGTGTCATTACTATGTGCTTTTCATCAGGTTTGGGTACTTTGTTAGTCAAAACGTCTATCTGATATGCAATAAACCCGTGCATTCTTTAAAAAAGAGCATATTGGCACTTAGAAAATGAGTACAAAATCACCATTTTCTGAAGCCATCCATTGTTGAATAGGGATGCGGGTAGTGATATTATAAATGATATAGCCTTCTTTACACGGGGCAACGTCATCAGTATGCATACCCTTAGAGTCCTGTAATTAATGTTACCTAACAGTGTAAGGCTTTTATTAAATCTACCATGGTAGAGACAGATAAATATTGGAAGAAAAAAACATTATCAATGATTTATGCATCGAAAAGGGATCGAACTCGGAAACTTTCATCGAGTGTCAAAAGATTGACCGAAAATACAGCGCTTCCTCTCGACATTATACTTGTTGCTCTATTAAATCTATGAATTGGATATAGGTCTACATTTAATAACTATTCGTTTTGCAAAATTATAAAATAATCAATGGTTGAGTACATTGGTTGTGCCAATTTGTGTATGAGGACTAACTTTATTACCTTTATCATCAAACAAGGCATTCCTTCCAGCCAATGAAAATGACATTTGTTACGAATGTAAGTACAATGAAGTAACCTCCATGTATAAACGTACCATATGGACAAATGTTGCATATACAGTGCGTCCCAGAAAAAAACGAAACCGAGAAGTATCGATGTTCTATCATAACTTAATCACAACTATAATTAATGAATGATACATATTTGGAAAGCTTAGAGTCTCCTCTTTCATGTGATGCTACTCAAATAATGCATATTTCACGCATGAGTGATTAAAATGAATCTGAAGAGAGGAAACCAAAATTCATTTGGCGGGCGGTATCTGAATTTCGAAGAAAATTCACATTTCTAGAAAGTTGAGTTTCTGCCCTTTCATATAACACCTCAATCAGGAAAAATGAGCGAGGAATGACAAAGTTCTGTTTGTTTGAAGTAGTGCTTGCATTTCCATAATTTTATTAAACGAATTCGTTTTCACTGGCTGCCTGCCGTATCAATAAACGAAATTAACAAAAGACTTAACTCCGTTTCGTTGACAATCAGCCGTAGACGAGAGTCTTCATGCATGGCTGATTGTCAACGAAACGGAGTTAAGTCTTTTGTCAAATTTGCTTTTTGCTACGGCAGGCACCCAGTGAAAACGAATTCGTTTGTTAAAATTATGAAAATGTAAGGGCTTATTTAAACAAACAGAACTTTGTTATTCAGATACCGCCCGCCAAATTACTTTTTGGTTTCCTTCCTTCAAATTGCTTTTAATCACTCATGCGTGAAATATGCATTATTTGAGTAGCATCACATGAAAGAGGAGACTCTAAGCTTTTCAAATATGTATCATTCATTAATTATGGTTTCGATTAAGTTATGATAAAACATCGATACTTCTCGGTTTCGTTTTTTCTGGGACGCACTGTACAAAAGAAAAGGTTCTGTTAGATTTGTGTAATGAAAATGACTTTATATACATTTAAAGAGAAATTGCATAAACTGATATATTTTATGTTCGGTTTGTGTACATGTATTCTCCTTTTTTTGTTGGGGGGATATAAATGTCATGTAACTAATGCGAGAGCATTTACTTTCTTTTCATCTAATGTAATATACTTGCAATTTATTATTTGTTGTATCATGCTATTCTATGCTCTCTATTTATGTATAGTCAAATGGATTGGAAAATAAGACCTTCGGGTCATAGATACTTAGTTATTTTTTCTTCTCCCGGCATTTATGTGACTAACATCAAACTATTGCTGGTGTTTTGTATTATTGTTTCTTGCTATCGTTCTAGCCTGAAAAATAAAAAATTTTTTGTTACTTTATTTTAAAAGTCCGGCATCAAAAATATAAACAAAATAAAGTCAGAATACTCGATGGCTCTTCGCATTGTGCCCTTAATGCTCTCTCATGTGGATATCGTTATTGAAGTGATTTTAACCTTTCAAGCTAAAAGTCACCTGAAAAGGAAATATTAAAATCCCTTTGGGATATGTTAGTAAAGTGCGTTCGGACTCATTTACAGAGAAACGTATATCTTTACTTCTTGAGTCTATAAAAATATATCTTCAGGGCAGATTTAGTGCTTGGCTCAGTATCTCGCAGGCGCATTTAAGGTGAGGCCGTTACTACGAGAGAAAGGTACTAAAATGAAATACGACGCATTTATTCCCCAAGTATAAAGCATTTACATGTCCGATGAATCATATTTTTGACAGTTTGAGTTCGTTATGATTCCAAATGGCGAGGTGAATATTTCCGGAGCGTCTAAATAAAGAGATTTAGAAGGAAAAAAAAACAAAGGAAGCTCTTTTGTCTCATCCTCTTTTGTCTCCATAACTTTGAATCGAGCTCTAACATGGTGCTTGTAGGTACAAAACAACACTTCGAATAGTATGATGATGAATCGCCATCGGTTATATCTGCAACGTCCGAATCTGTTTCATTATTTCATATGTTTTCATTTCGCTTAATCAAAAACTTGAGAGAATCCCTAAAAACTATGGCCTCAACATATTATTTTCCAAAGAAAGGTTGCTGTCCTTACTGATACCTTTTAATGATAACACTAAAAATATTAAGATGCATTTTTGAGCATATCATATTACGTTGCCAGTCGCCCTACCAATGTCCTTTCAGTAATTGAGTGAAGGAGATTATACAAACTTTAAGTTGATTTATATATATAGTACATGTATTAATTCGCCAGCCCCTTGATATACTCTTGTCTAGTTACACCCAACCTATCAGTATTCACCCTCATTAATTCGATCTCGGACCATCCAATGTCTTAATCTGTTGAAAGTCTCAAGATGCTACTCTGAAGGATACTAGAGAACGATATTGAAAGAGGAGAGGAAGATGCGGTCAATGATTTGAAGACCACATAAACCCTTCCTCGGAGGTGAGACAGGTGCTCACAGTCTGCGAGGAAGTGGGTGAGGGTGTGTTCAAAATAGAGAAACCACAAGCCAACTCCATCCCCACAAAATAAAACCCTTCTATGTAAAAGAAATTATGAAAACATATAAATGCGTAGGTAGGGGGAAATTATCAACGTTATGATTGACATGACAGAGAGAGGGGGAGGGGTGTGATATGTTTATCAATAAATCACTCATAAGCATCGAGCATTCACCTATGTCTCTCAAACAAGCGACCTAAAACAAAGACCTATTGTCCACTTTCTAACATTTATGAGTTTTGTAAGTCTACGCCGTAGAAAGATATATACATATACATAGAGAAGGGATGGAAGAGAAAGAGAGATAGAGAGAGAGAGAGAGAAAGAAATACAGACGAGCAAATCGAGTGGGAAAGAGAAAAAAACGAGCTGAAAAAGGGGAGTAAATAAGAAAACAAACAAAAAAAGACGTAAATTTAAATCGGTCACCGTTGAAAAGGTATCTATTTTTAGGCGAGATCTGATTAAAAAAAGGCGTTTACCTGATTTGGATGATCAGCTTTAATATAGGCATTTAGAAGGGAAAAGGGGTTATACCAGACTTCTCGTTGATCTGATTGGCTTCTTTATCCAAAATCAATTGAACAAGTTTTTGTAAAACTTACCACGTCCAAAAAAACCCTGTTAATTTATCTGTTATTATCCCCCACCACCAGTATATTGTCATGTACTTTGTTTAACACACCCTTTGGAAGAAAGAAATCGTAAACAAGATTACATGACTTCTAATAAATCATCACTATCACTTTAAAAAAAAAATTATATAATCATATATATATATTTTGGAAAGAAAAATGACCCATGTGTCTTAAGTTTTACACAAATACAGATTTCCAGACTGTTTGCCTACAACAAAGAGATTCGATCATACACAGTATGTCCGGCCTACAATGGCGACAGCGCCCCCTGTTGGCGTACACAGTTCCCACTGTTCAGCAAAGTTACATCTTGATAAATTGTCTTTGGCGGGAGCCTCTTGAGACGTATCGTGTTGTGAGAGTGTTGCCGTGCCCCCAAGCCTCGAGACTATACTTACGAAGGCACACATCAGAACGTTCGAAACACTCCACGCAGACAGCGTCCTGCAACTTCTTGACGCGTCACCTGCTACCTGTGTTATGTAGTGGTTTACCTTCTAGAACATGCTTCGAATAACAAACGTGAATGCCTGCGGCTGGGTCTGACTGAGGTCCCGCCTTTGATTGACACACAAGACTTGCTTTCAAACGTCCATGCCTCATAAGCACCTCATCCTCTTGTTTACACCGGAAGGCACCATGCCTTCTCTTAACACTGTCTTGTTGGATGGTGACATTGTTCAGTTTGCACACTCCCTCCAGGCAAAACAAATCTCTGTGACACACTTCTGCGGTCAAGTTAATTCTCCCAATATTCAATAGATAAACATGTTGACGGTGAATGTCGATACAGCTTAGAAACGTCATGAGGTAACAGCAATTCATGCTTTTCTCCATTATATATGGATGGAATCAGTAGGTTCTACAGAAGGTTTCAATATACAGAGTTATACAGCTTACGGCAACATAAAACAAATGGTTAAAGACAAAGTGGATATCTAAATAAAACTATTAAAAAAAAAACACTATATAATAAGAGGCTGAGAGAAGAAAAACAGAAAACCAAGCAGAAACAGCAAATTAGATATATATTTTGTACACTCACTTCAAACATTCACTCTCTTCCCCTCCGAAAAGCGAGAAACTACGCCAGCTAAATGTGTTCTACAACAAAATCCCACGACCTATTACTACAAAGTTACTAAATTATGGATTGATTATACTATCAAAAAACTAACCACAAGTCCCAAACGATTAGGAGAGGCCGAGCAAAGGTGACATTATTACTTTCCCTCACAAGCTTGTCATACGTTTTACATTTCCAGACTCATGTTGGTATTTTCTCTGTAAGTTAATTCATGATTTACACACTTACATTATTTAGAAGATTTCGCTTAAATGAGTTCACATCTACTTTAGATGTCACTATACATAGTGTATAGCGCTAGTCGTTTTACAAATGAAAACAAGTCAAATGGAACATTTAAAAATTATTTAATTTGAATTTCGGCATTTTCGAATCAGTAATAAAGTTCAAATTTACACACACTTCTTTTGTTCTATAAAATGGTTTGGACGATTGAATTTTAATGAGGTGTATAAAAAAGGCCTCAATTTAAAAGTTTAACATCGACCTCTTGAATAATCATGTCCATCGAAACCACTGTAAATGCATGTGCATATGGAATTGCATATAACGTATAAATATTATTAAAAGTAATTCATTGATGACAATAGATAGAAGATGCTTTCGTTTTCCTTGTGTGTGCAGAGACTGAGAGAGAGAGAGAGAGAGAGAGAGAGAGAGAGAGACAGAGACAGAGAGAGACATATACATGTACAACGAGTGAGACAAGATAGTGAAATTGAAATAGAAAGCGAAATAAAAGAGGAGGAAAGATAAAGTGCAGGGAATGGGAGGGACAATTAGAAGGATCGCGAGAGAGAGAGAGAGAGAGAGAGAGAGAGAGAGGGGCGTTTTGGATGAGTAGGGCATACTGAAGAAAAACGTCTTGAACTTTAAAGTTTAGAAAATTGGCCATGATTTTGCGATGTCATTTGATTAGTCACTGTTTGATAAAGGTTCCATTGATTTGTACTCATGAACCTTCGAGAAATTGATATTTCTGTCTCAACTTTCATCAAGAATATTCTAATAAGTTTGTATATTTGTTCATGAAGGTTTATCCAAAAAAAAAAAATCCTTTTCACGTTTCTGAAAGAATATGATTTAGTATTTGTTAGTGCATATCTGTGAAAACCTGTAACGTTAATTTTATTTGGGTTAATTTATGATAAGATGTGATTCATGGGGAGATATGGTTATGTAAGCCAAAACCATTTTGATTTGTGACCTAATCCTCATCTTGATATATTTACAAATTTAATATAAAGTTCTGCATGATTTTGTCATTGGCATAATACTTTTTGGATTTTGATTTTTGTTGTTGATGGTAATTAATCATTAATGTTTCGGTTTGTACAGCAGACAATATAAAACTTCAGCTACGTGTAATAAGCCATTTAAATGATATTGAATTCAGATTCAATGATGCTTGATGGTAAATCTGTGGTATTCACAGTACACAAAACAATCGATGACTAGCACGCGATGATGTCACAACCCATATCCAAGTTGGCAATTTGTCTGTAGGAGATAGCCATTAAGTTCCATTAAGTTTTACCAGATTTTTTAATTTCTTTAAACAAAATTCTTCTTCTCTTTACGAAATTATAGTATAAGAAAGGAGACAGTGCTCGAAACACACCAACATCCATGGGAACACGTGCAGTCTTCGACACCTTTGTTGTATTGGCATTTGGAGAGACAGACCAACCCCGTCCCATCAATATCCTGTCCCAAATACCCTCCAGTGGCCCTTTCCTTGTCGATTCTCTACTCTAAATATATGCACGATGTACTTTATATGTCATGGACAACCCCTCCCCGCCCACTCCTCAGCCTCCACCCCCACCCCCACCCCCTCCCCCACCCCCTTCAACCCCATCCTCTTTTCAGCCACTCACCCATTTGAGTGTCAGGAGAGTTTTACTTTCCGATCACGTTTGCTGCTTTATGCTATGGTCACATTACCCAAAAGTAGCCTGCTCGGCGGCCGAGCGGCGAGTTTTTAACCAATTCTGCCCGGCGGCTGCCCGGCCACCGAGCGGCGACCGGCCAGTCACCGCTCGTTGTTAGGGCATCGCTCGGTCGCCGCTGAAGTTTTAGCGCGGAGTTAAAATTTGGGCGGCGCCTGCCCACTTTTCATCCGCCGCCCAAAATACGCTCGGTGCCTGGGCGGTCGCCGCCCGGGCACCGAACTAATCGCTGGGCGATGCCTAATTCCAGCAGCGACCGAGCAGGCTACTGATCGATCGGTCGCTGCTCTAATTTGTGACCATAGCTTTATCGATGACATTTTAGAACAACGATAGCGACCATTTGCTTTTATCGCACCGTTTATCTTTCGAGTCTGAGTGCCGGTGCTGTGGAAAATGAGTATTTGGCTTCCGATTATTCTGGCTTTACAGCCTTATTTGGTACCGTATGGGGAATATGCGAGAAAGTAGTCTGCTCTAATGGTTGTGTCATGGAATGGACGTTATCTTAATGTGTTTGCAAATAGTGCCAATTACCCCGTATAATACCGAGGTCACATAGATGAATACAAACTGTAGAAGTGCATGCAGTATACCTAGCTGTTGCTACATGTAATATAAGCCACTTCCCTTTTTTACTCTAAAATGAGACAGGCGGAAATAATGATTATTTCGATAACATGACGGTGCCACTTTCATAAGTCTTGATATCGGTCGAGTTTCTCGTTTACACGGAGTTATCTCGTACTTGTTTGTTTTTGCTATCACCATACGCCGTTTTTCAATTTATATTCTTTTGTAGCATACTTCTATTGAAAAAATGTAGGGCTGTCATTTAAATGTAGACATTCATATGAAACCTTTCTAGATATACATGCAATAATAGATGAAGTAAAAATGTAATGTGTAAGAGCAATAGAATATTGTAGGACAGAATGATAACTTATTAAAGAGAAGGTTGAATAGCGAAACGGGTGGTAAAAGTAGGCTGAGAGATTTTACCTCTTGATTCTGTATTCTAATATATTTGCGGAAATATCATAGTTCACTCACCAATATCACATACAATTATTTTCAATTGAAACACCGCCTTTTTCCACGTAGTGAAACCTCTCAACAAACCTTTGATCCCTCATTTTTAACACAGTCCTGCTGACCATAGCGCTATATAAAAATTAATTATTATTATTTTATTATTAACTTTGTTTAGGGCTTTGATGTTTCTGTAACCATACACTACACAAGTAGTCTCAATTCCAACACAAAAACACAAATACTTGAATAACATAAAGTAATGTTATCGATGTCAATCCTTATTAAAGTTATCATGATATCATATATCTAGAGTGGTAAACAAAAAACAAGCAGATTGATCCCATACTTATGTATACTTGGCAGTTCTTGAGATGATGATCGTTTCGTGCTCATTGGGCAGAATAATAGAAGTCATCAAGTTAATATAGTCCATCTAACCTGCACTAGTGTTAATGCTTCGATCGTAATTAGGTGTCAAAGCAGCTTTCGAACTAGACATATCAATTTGTCCTTGGTCGCACGAATGACTAGCCAAGCGAAGCGTTTAATCTTGTCTGTGCTCGAGGGTTTTGAGTTCAATGGGCATATCAAATTTTCACGTACGAAAAATTAAAACAGTCCTCGTGTTGAAACACTACTATATATGCACATGATTGTACAAAATCATTTGTAAATGGTGACATTACCAACATTAATTGCCTTGATACATTACAAATGAGAATTAAGCAGCTTCTCTTTCTCTCAGACCTACTGAAACATGAATGTTATATGTGTGGGCTCCGTTGCATTAAACTACCCACTGATGTAAACTTTGCCTGCCGTATTAAAAACCATGGTCATGTTACTCAACACCTGATGAAATTTATTGATTTCTAAGCATACTTTGTTCATGTTTTATTGTAAAACTGCATCTGAGGAACTAACACTTCAACAAGCTCTGCTTCACTAAAGTTAGTTCCTCTTTTCTCGTGCTATTTCCATTATATTTACCGTTTCATTGCATATTTGTTGTGATATAATTATTCTTGTATTATGTTTTGCATGAGAAATAAAATCATTTGAAGTTGAATCAAATCAAGGTTTCCCTGGAAGTTACCAATAACTGCAAAGCTACCAACAATGCTATGTATTATGGAATAGGGCCCTGGTATAATGTTTTCGTTTGATTTTTTGTTAAGGTATTATTATAAAATACTTATTATTATCACTATACATAATAGTAATGAAGGAGTAATAACAAGCAATAATTGATTGATAAGAAGTGTAAAACAGATATTGATGCTGTAATGCAATGTATCGTATTGCATATTACATCCCATGTGTTTACTATTACCAAAGAGAGATCCTCCTTGCTATTACGCTATATGTATCTCTATTGTACATAGGTGAGAACTATATGTGTACTAATTACCATGTGATGCGTCAACTGTGTTCACTGACCTTGAGACAATTGACAGAAGAACGGGACAAAAATAGAGTAGAGGGAGGAGAAGGAGAGAAAGAAAGAGAAGGAGAGAGAGAAAGAGAGGGAGAGAGAGAGAGAGAGAGAGAGAGATGAGAGAGAGAAAGAGAGAAAGAGAGAGAGAGAGAGAGAGAGAGAGAGAGAGAGAAGGAGAGGGTGGAAGGGGAGGGGACTTGCTTTGTTGTTGCAGACGATAAATTCATAAGATGGATCTTATGCGTACTTTTTGTATAATTAACCTGATAAATTTCTAAGGCACAAATAAAAATTATTTTCCAAAGATAAACGAGCGACACCTGGTTTAATTAATTAGTGGTATGATTCAACAGCGTTGTTTGGTATTCGGTAAAAATGTTTTTTCTTTTATACGTAATCACAGGTTTCAAATGATGTAGACGTGGTGTCTTTAATACTCGAATATAAACCGAGGTTCGTTCCCTTCATCTGCGACACAATACTTGCAAACAAACTGGGTTTGCTGATCTATCAATGATAGCTTGCAGCATCGGAGTGAGACGCGTCTTCCTGTTTTCCTATCACAATGCTTTTATTTAGCTAGCTGGAGAAAGCCGATTCTCAGATTGAAAACAAACTCTCTTGGGAACACTGTGACATTTGATACAACCCTGCTAAGCAATTCTATGGGAGTATTGTGATCTTTGGTGAGAGTTGTCATTCACCGACGCCATACAGGTAGGGTAGATGATGGAAAACAGAATTAAGGAGCATGAACATGAGCATAGAATAATGAATTTGGTATAGTATCAACAACGTTCTCATATTAAGCGAAACATGCAAAGATACACAAACACAATAGATGGATAATTCTTAACAGATAACGTTGAATTGGATCGTATAATGCATTTGAACTAAACCAAGATTGGTCTTATTTTTCATCAAATTTCAAATTTTAATTTGTATATGCCAGTGTCAATGCCACACATATTGGATGGATACGGTAACATGATGAATGTTTAGCAGTATTTAAACGAAAATCCTGTTAACTAAAGATAGTTTGGGAGAAAATCTGTTAACAATTTTCTCTTTTCCTTCTCTATATAATTATGAATATGATCAGTGCCCCTCCCTGTTTTTTACATAGCGGGATGTATCAGGGCGATAGCTGGACTTTGGTATTATTCAGAAAGTACCTCCACGATTGTCTTTGAGTAGAGTAAATCATTAATGGAAATTTACCAAGGGTGAAGTGATGTTGAAAATGAATGTTTGACTAATGATCGAACCATGATGTTTGTCACATCTTCAGACCATGAAAACACAACCAGGCAGATGGTCAATGGATAGGAGTAACCATGGCGACAGACTCCCGCGGGGACGTACGTACCTGCAAGCCCGTCTATATTTATTTGTTTTTCGGTAGACGTTCTGGGAATGAGATTAAGGACAATGAATACAGACTTGATGGGTGGTTAAATCAACACGGAAAGAGTTATGTCTTATTTTATCCCTTGAAGATCGTAAAGATACCATCACAATCGTACATGTTATTTGTTAATGTTTATTTCTTACCTTCTTACAATTGGAGACAGCATTTATCTCCTTACTTCCATAAGTGCTTTATAGGTACTACGTTTATTACTTTTGATTTTTTATCAGATGAAAATTAACCACTGTTATTTCGGGGGTATTAAATATTTATTTGAAAGCTAATGTATACCTGATTTCAATGATGAACGTCAATAAATCCGTCACAAAATTCATGCATCGTAAAAATGAAAATGAAGGCACAGATCAAATTTCCTTTCATATATTTATGAGCAATCATTACATGGACTATATAAATCAATTTGATTCTGCTGATAGTGCTCGTTAAAATGACACTAATAATGAGAGAATAAGAAAGTATGTGTATCGTACGGATATAGCTTATTTGTTAGAATTGATTGATTCGAAACATATTAATACAAAATTATATAATTAATTTTTGACATTACCTCTCTCATTCCATATAATTATAACTTCCAGGTTCTTTTCGAACTCCCGTCATACCCATTCATCTTGATAATCTCTTCGAAGCATCAAATTAAGTAAAAGCAGGGGCGTCGCTAGACCTTTTTCAGTGGGGGGGGGGGGGGGGGTGTAGAGGCCGACGATAACCGACAAAACTAGTGACCAATTACCGACAAAATTAAATGTCCAATATCTACAAATTTAACCATATAAACCCGGGGCCGATCTGACTATCTGGACTATCTATAGTACTTGCATATGCGCAAATGGTCATTTTCCTCGACGACAAAAATATACGAATTATTTCGTCAACTTAGTCAGCATCATAGCTGATATATTTTAATGCAGGCGCGGAGCTTGGATCTTATTTTAGGGAGGGCGGTAGTGAGCAAGCGAATCACTTAAAGAGCGCTCATTTAGGGTGATAGGCCTCTTAATTATTAGGAAAAGAAGACGATTTATTGTACCTTTCTCGACTGTTAATCCTTGTCTAAATGAAGTTCCCCCTCCCGCGAAAAGCGCCTAAGCTTTGACGTTTCATTAAATTATTATGAAAAGAAGAGGATTTGCTGTACCGTTCTCTACTGTTAATCCTTGTCTGAATTCAATTTCTCCCCGGAAGTTTAGCCGTTTCATTAAATTATTAGAGAAAGTAGACGATTCGTTGAACCGTGCTCGATCTAATCCTTGTCTGAATGAAGCTTTCTCTTCCACGCAATTTTTGACATTACATTAAATTATTTGAGAAAGAAGACGATTCATTGTACCGTTCTCGACTCGTCTAAATGAAGTTTTCTCCCTTCGCGCGAAGCGCGGAATTTTTGGCGTTTCATCACAATATAGAGAAAGGAAGACGATTCGTCGTACCGTTTTCGACTCTACTCCCTATTTATCTGAATTCAGTTCCCCCCTCTCGCTCGAAGCGCGGAAGCTTTGACGTTTCATCAAATTATTAGAGAAAGAAGACGATTCGTTTGTATCGTTTTCGACTCTTAATAAGCCCTATTTGGTGTACCGTTTTCGACTGTTAATCCTTATAATGTTGAATTCAGTTGTCCCCTTCCGAGCGAAGCGCGGATTTTTGGGGGGCGTTTCATCACAATATAGAGAAAGGAAGACGATTCGTCGTACCGTTGTTGACTCCTAAACCTTGTTTGAATTTAGTTTCCCCGAAAATTTTAAACCTCTGATTTTTTTACCTGATATTATAGGAAAGTGAAACTTCGAGAAAATACAAGTACTGTAGTTGTAGTCGTCACAGCGGATAAAAAGTCACAGTTCGCCGGTAGTTAAAAAAAACTTGTCGGCCGACCGACAATATACACCTCACCGACTTCAAACTTCTGCATTGATATAGTACACGAGGATCGAGCAAGAATACCGACACAGCTGACCCGACATAGCAATATATTTGCCAGTGTCTTTCTTGCTCCCTCGACGAGACGACTCCACCCAACAACCCCCTTCTCTCTTTTACTCCCACTCCTCCTCTCTCCCCTCTCTTTCACCCCCGTTTCTTTTGTTTCTCTTTTACTCTCTTTTCCCCTTTTCTTTCTTTTCCTTTCTTTCCTCTCCTCCCTCTTTTTCTTTTTTCTCTTTCTTTCTTCTCTTTTCTTTCCTTTCTTTTCCTTTCTTTTCTTTCTTTTCCTTTCTTTCTTTTCTTTTCCTTTTCTTTTTTCTTTTTTCCCCTTTACCTCTCTTTTTTTCCTCCCCTTTTCTCTTTTTTCCCCGACGGCAGCGCAGTTTTACCGACAATATCTTGACAGGTGGAGGGGTGTCGCACCCCCAACACCCCCCTTTGACGACGCCTCTGAGTAAAAGTATTCGGTCTGAACAAGTCACTCATATGGGTTATTAACACTATCTATTGAGGATGGCATAGTAGCTCTGACTCTGGGTTTCAAAGCATAAAGAAAGAAAATACGTTTCAATTCGAATCAAGAGGGTATCGACTCATTTAGTAAAACAAGTTAGTTTAGAATCAGTAAACAATTGAACTCTAGGCAGCCATTCCAAGTCTTTCTCAAGTGGTTGAAACAGAGATCTGAAATCAGATACACCCTTTTACGTGACAGCAATGTCGTCTCCTCGACGACTTGACTTTGTAAAAACAAAAATCCCAACATGCATTACTCTTCTCACCTAAAACATCAGGCTAGCAAGGCATATTGAATGTGCCTACTTCTTGTTATGATTATTTATAAAATGATTCTTCATCATAATCGCCTTGTGTTCAAAACAAGTGGAACTACTTTGTTTTAAATCACGGAGTGTCTAAATTGATGTATTGAAAACAGAGAATGGGCCATGTATGGCACATTACGTGAGTCATTTCTTCCTGCAAAAGCAGGCAAAGAAAAATTACCCATAGATTAAGCTATATCATTTGGTGGATGAAACACCGCAATTGAAAATACTTATGTTTTTATTAAAGTGAAGGTTGTCTTCTCGTATAGATGGAACAATTATAATATAATATATAATGGAACAAGTATTATAAACACGTAATGTCGCATGAGAATGTGCTGTCATAATGAAAAGATAAACATGAATATCATCAAACGTAGGGTCTATATGCATGTATTATTCTGTTGTTGAACAGTCTGTTCAGAAAGTTAGAAACGACCCCGATAGTTGTATAGTCATGTATTTTTTAATTTTTTTATTTATCCCATCATGAAAAATGTTAATGGACTGGTATTACGAGAGAATTCTTCCTCAGATGACGAGGAAATATTGATTCTATTGTTAGTCATTACAACCGTTTGTAGTTCGAATTCCGAGACTAGCTACTATCAACCCAGCTGTACATGGGTACAGGGCCCTCAGAACTGCACTGGTGCTGGTGAGGCTCACATGGGTACAGGGCCCTCAGAACTGCACTAGTGATGGTGAGGCTCACATGGGTAAACATAAATTCGTGTTATTGTTCCACTCCTCAGTAATGTGTTTATTCACAAAACTCATGAGAAGTGCTGTGCCTACATGTGCTTTACAAGTAGGTAACATATTGAGCGTTATTTTAATGGGTGTTGTACAGAGACGGATAGTTGTTAGGAAACCAAGATATAATGTATTAGTTAGCCCTATGTTGTGCAAGGAGTTTTATAAAGGGCGGATTATCTCCTTGTTTGTAGATATGTAAAACCACCGCCACAATACTTCATTCTTCCTATTACATTTACGAATGTCGTTATAACATCACCATGACGAAGAAAACAACCATCATTAATGCCACTGCTATCACCACCAGTATAAAACCCATCATCACTACCACCATCACCACCACCTCCTCTACCACCATCACCACCACTACTACTACCGTCAATACCACGAACACCACCATTACCACCCCCATCTGCAACACCTCAATCACCACCACCACCACAACGATCGACAACTCATTCAACTTCACGAATGCCATCGCCATCTGCACAACCTTCACTGCAACACAAACATAACCAACATATTCACCTTCACCAATGCCATCGCTAACAGTACAACAACCACCGTCAACAACACCACACCTCTATCATCACAACCACCAACAACACTTCTAATGCCATTACCACCACCACCACCACAACAACTCACCACCATCACCACCACTACCCCCACCACCACCACCACAACAACTCACCACCACCACCACCACCACAACCACCACCACCACCACCATCTTCACCTTCGTCGTTGCCACCATCACCCATCTCCACCCGCACTTGTTTCATATCTACTGTAGATGTACAGGTACATTATCCTGAGTTCGGTGACATGTGAGTATGAATGGGGCCTTGAATGAACCCGAGAATCTTGAGTTCGGTGACATGAGAGTATGAATGGGGCCTTGCATGAACCCGAGAATCTTGAGTTCGGTTACATGTGAGTATGAATGGGGCCTTGCATGAACCCGAGAATCTTGATTTCGGTTACATGTGAGTATGAATGGGGCCTTGCATGAACCCGAGAATCTTGAGTTCGGTGACATGTGAGTAAGAATGGGGCCTTGCATGAACCCGAGAATCTTGAGTTCGGTGACATGTGAGTAAGAATGGGGCCTTGCATGAACCCGAGAATCTTGAGTTCGGTGACATGTGAGTAAGAATGGGGCCTTGCATGAACCCGAGAATCTTGAGTTCGGTTACATGTGAGTATGAATGGGGCCTTGCATGAACCCGAGAATCTTGAGTTCGGTGACATGTGCGTATGAATGGGGGCTTGCATGATAAATCAAAGACCCTCTGGAAAGTAGTTCATGGAATACTCTATGTTCACAGAGGCTTAGGGTAATAATTGCCTGGTATGCAGGTACCATAGGACCAAGTGAATATATGTTGGTTTCGTTACGTTTCGTTTCGTTTCCACATATATACGGAGCTATAAAAGCTATTCATTTGTTTGATTATCAAGTTCATAATTCAAAGTATTTTCAAATTGAATATCGCAAAAAAGACGAATTGAAAACCTGAACTAATCATAATGTCTTTCACCTACAACGGTATAGAGATAATATAGAAGGCATGGCTGTATCGGAACATTTTTACCTTATTTGTTTAATTAAATAAAATAATGTTAAGTCTGTATAGGCTTGTTATGTGTGTGTATTTTAATATTTTATCTTGCTTTTCTCATCCTGGACACAGGTGATGCCAAATACAGAATGAATAATAATAATAATAATACAAATAATAATGATAATTATGGAAATAATAAAAAACGATGGTGATAATGATGTTGTTGTCTTAATAAATTGTATTTTGGCACCAAGCAATCATTATTGGAAACCCATTGCACACGATAGGTATAACATCTATAAATGTATACCATAGGTAAACACTGTTTATGGAGGTTTAATCAATGTATAGTGCATACTTTATATCATAAAAGGTGAGCTAGTACGTACGCGAGGGTTTCAATATATTTTACGACTTGGCGATTGATGCACGTTCACCGCCTCATCGTATTAGAGCGAAAATGATGGATTTTGTGACCGATATTACTAATTGTTTCCCTGACATGTTTTCCCCATTTTCAGCGTTTTCCAATTAAATGATAACGATCTCGCCGATTCTCGCCGATTCGCCGCCTGCATTAAAGAGTGGATAGCAGCGGGATATTAATTTAATTTGCACCCGGCGAGATTGGTGGGAAGTAAAATTGTGCTAAGCCATCAGATTATAAACGGCTACAACGTGCATCCGTGTCCGGGTTTTACATATCACTTAGCGTGAATTATCCTGATTGGAGACACATATTTCATAAATAAAGAAATAACAACATACCCGTTTGAAGGATTATAAAGAAATTCCCCATACCTGTTATCGAATTACCCCCATATGAACAATGATTGCTATAGGGTGTACAAAATGATTACCGACGAATAAAATGAAATATGAAACTGCCTTCGAGCTGTTGACGTTGGTTAAACCAGGACATACATATTGATTTCAAAAATATCTAATGCAATATAGAAGATGGCAGTTATTAAAAAAACTGTTGATAATGACTCGTTCCTTTTTAACTCAGATTCTTTTTCTCTCCCCTCAGCCGATTCTTTCTTTCTCATTCGTTCGCCCTCTTCTTCCTATATATCTCTCTCTCTCTCTCTCTCTCTCTCTCTCTCTCTCTCTCTCCCTCCCTCTCTCTCTCTCATTATTTCGCTCTCTCCTCTCTGTCTATATATATTGGTCTCTCTCTCTCTCTTTTTTCCTCTTTCTACCCCTCCCATATTCACTCCGTCTTTTCTCCCGCTATATATTTTGTTGTATTATATTCTTAGTTTTCAATCTACTCTTAATAACATTCTGGATTTATGGCATCTCTTTCCCCCTTCATTCGTTTTCCCGTAAATACCCTTTAATTGAAATTGCTGCGGCCTGTTAGCTTGGCAAACTCGTGGTGTTAAATCTTTTCTATACCTACCCAGTGAATGACCCTTAACCAAGGTAATTGGTCAACCCACGTCACAAATGCATGGTTGTAATGGGTTTCGATAAAGAAGTATTAGCGATCATAGCGAGGCTATAGGAAATGCGGACAAATTATTGGTAGGAACTCTGTCCATAAACGAAAGTGCAATATATTTTCAAAATGTCTCAGTGGACCCTCATTAGGTTTTAAGCTATGTTGTTGTTTAACTACTTTGCAATCATGTATGATAAATGTACGCCCCAAATGCATAAATGCATATACTGTATCTACCTTTCCATTTCTTACTTTCTTCTGGTCATCGTCAATTAACTTAAAAACTCGCTTTATATGGTAATTATAATCATGCTAAAAATTCCCTGTTTAAAATTAAATTCAATACTTTATACATTGTACATACTTATATTTATAATTGTGGAGCGACAGGAGTGTTAAGTCTGAAGGACACGAGCGCTTTACAAGAACACACTATTATTATTATACAATACCATAATCATACTCGGAAATTAGCTTTGTTTACATGCGACATCCAAAATAAATACAGAAATCGAAAATGGGTATGATGACACAAGTATAAAACAGGGGGAAATAAAAAAAAACAACATAAATTTGATATGATGATAATACAATATAATATTAACACATATAAAAAGAGAAAAAATAAATGCAATATGAGGCACAAAAAAGAAATGTATCCGTTATCTTTCGATATTGCTTTAGCTATTAAAGACAAATAACCGCAATTAATGAACTCCAGAAATCAATGTAAATGTCAATACGAATAGACAAAAATACTCTCTTCGCTTCATGCTGGGCGTTTCCTGGTATCATAAGCGAAAGCTAAATGAAAATGTAATTTTAGCAGCGTACACATGGCAACGAAACGTTGTAGAGTCAGTACGACCTTTAACTTTATGTTAAGTAGACAAAAGAACCGACTGAGTCAATTAAAAGACATGAGCTGCAAATAACAGAAAAAATATCTGACTGGCCAGGGTAAGTATACGAATACACAACATGGGGAGTAAAAATGGAGTGAGAGAAAAGCGAGGAGAGGTAAATGAGCAATGAACGTAAAAATTATACATACATCTTCAATGAAGAATTGCGATTGAAATAAAACTCCTCAATCCTATAAACAAATCAATATAATGACTTTAAACGTTGAGATTAAAAAAAGAAGAGTATCTCAGTTACTCAACAAAGGTCTTGTATATACTTTTTCAGCATTCGAGTAAAATAAGAACGTCATTCAATCAATCAATCCTGACGATATCTCACTCATTATATCTTGATTGCTCCTCCCTGCTCACTGATTTGCTTTTCATTAAGATCTGAGCAACTTCATTGAGATAGAGCTCTACCTGTAAAATACTAAGATGAGGAAAGTAGGATGATAAAATAGAGGACCATGGGAGTTATGTCGTTTGAATGTGTCTCTAGTAAAGGATAAATTCGTAAACTACAATTCATGAAATCAGTATTTATGTAAACTCTAATGCTACAATTCTTGACTAACTGACTATTTAGTTTCTAATTTCGGTATCCCAAGTAAAAGCCAAACCTACCCATTTTCAGGTCAGTAAATTGATTTTTTTCATTCACAAGGAAGCTCTCCCCCCCCCCCCCATTGCAGATTGGATCCCCTCCTCTCAAGACTCCAGTCAAACCAATGTCATGGCACTCTATCGAATATTCAAAGATAGAGTATAGCAGACTTCTTTCTCTGCCGTTTCAAATTACTTGGAAATTAGGAATGGATCTTATTGGTTGGTGTATGGTCTGGAGTGACCGAGTTAAGAGTGCATGATGGAGTGGGGTTTCACTGGTGTTAAGACCAAGAGTGTAACTGAAGCTCTGTAAAATCTCGGGAGTTGTCCATGTTTGACTATTTTGTCATTGGCACATTTAGTATGAAGGTACTATTTTTTTTAATTGAGTTGGTTTAATTTGAAATATACCTTCACGACAATTGGGATTATTATAAGATGTTCTTGATTTGTTGTCAATAATGTTGAGCGGATGGAAAGCTAAATGGTAATATACCTGAAGTCTTGTTTGTTTAATTTTGTAAAACACCCTTAATACTTATACATTGCTTTAGAGTAAACTCGCTATTTTCTGATGTCTAATCATTTTAGATGCTCAGAAATAAAACTGTTCTTGCTAATAGGTTTGGCACTGGTAAGTCCAAAAGGACGTCTCACCAAATATGTGGTTATACTGTAGCTGAGGACGATGCGGTTAACTTCACCATGGACTCTGTGATTCCTAGGATGCATGTATGATATTAGTACTGAGCTATTGAAATACAGAAGAACATTGCTTTATCCATGATGAATTTCACGACAAACTACATGGCCAGTGGGTGAGGCAAATCTTATTTAAAAATAAATTGTAATCCCTATCATATCATAATTCCGAGAGATCTAACTTGAGGGACGATCTTTATTATCCAGGCCCATCCCTCCAAAGTGCATTACCTCTATCTTTCCCTATTAATTTCTTATTCTGTCCATCCCTTGTTCCATTCTCCCAAGAGCTGGTGGATTCCTACGTCCTTCCCGCCGTCTGGATATCATGTGACACTCTAGGGGAAGGAGTAAGACCGAATATAACTCGGTCAATATGGACTGGGATAATAACGTGACGGTAACCCCCACCTACCGGCCGCTCCCTCGCTGATCAAGACAGAAGACAAAACGACCTCTTCGTCAATCTCTACAGCCCCCACCAACCCTCCTTTTCCGGATCAATTTTGTTCTCCAGAAAAAGAAAGTGGGGCTCATGCCTTTTTACCTCGTGATGTCTTTCACACAATCACAAATTTCATAACTAACCAAAAAAAAAAAAAAACGAATCTGTCTAAAGGCAGTCTTATATTTCACAAAAAGAAAATTAAAGAACATCTACATCCGACATGTAAATTCTTTGGGATATTAGATATAAAAGGCATAAAAGACACTTTTTTCTAACTATCACATTTCACATAATTCGTGGGTATGCCCTGTGTTATGTTTATAGTATTCTAGAAGGCTATTTATAATTCATAATCTTAAAGGTAAAGACCAGTATTGGAAACGCCCCAATTTCAAAAAAAGAAATGGAAGCTCTTATTACCAATCATGTGAAAGAATATGTTTTGAATATTACATGATGATAACAATTTTGACGGGAAACCGCCTACTAATTGATATATTTGGTAAATTAGTGTATCTCTTGCCTGTTGAGAGATATGAAATGCACGTGTCGCGCACGTGTGTGTAGTCCCATATACATCTTTCTGTGTACAGTGCTTCTAACCTTATGAAGACTTGGCCAAATTTCTTATCATTTTGATGATTCCAGAACCTTGCAGTACATCTATGCTAGATGATCAACCTTTTCTGTTCGATTTCACAACGTTTCTTTCACAATGCAATCGCATGACCATAACTGGTCTTTAGCTTTAACTGGAAAAGTAGGTGAGAGCTCGGCAGTGAGCTTTAAATAAATTCATCCTTGTCCGGTGAATGGTGTCACCGATCAATCAAATCAATAGTGAATTTCTACAGAGGATAATTGATCACCTGCATTACTGTCTAGGGCACGACTGGTTTTTGTAACCTCGCATTCACGTTGGAAAATTAAACAAAAATACGTTTTGCAAGAATTGATTTAATTAAAACAAATGAAAAATTTAACTTAATTTATTACATCAATAACTTAATTTACGTGGGCGATATCTTTATTCATCTAAATCAAGTTGGTTAACTAGGATATCATTACATAAACAAATGAGTTTTATCATTGAAATATTCTCATACGGTAATATACGCAGGCTTCGAAAAGTTTTCTTTTTGTACGAATTTTAATTCGAATATTAATAATCTGTTCTTGTATAGCACATAAGAAGTTATGACATAACGTCTACATGCGCTTCCAAAGAGCGTTATCAGCGCACAGTGTATTTCAAGGAATAACCGTATCAGATACCCATTTGCCTCACATGGGTGGAGTATGGCAAATGTAGATTAGCGTCTTGCCAAAGAACGTTAGTGTTCTGGCATGGATTCTACACTACTAACTGAATACTCCAGTTCCAAACATGTATACATCGTACTCAACTTATATCTAAGGATTTAGTTTTAAAAGGAATCTCTAAAGATTCCAAATATTGTTTATACCTTCCCTTTTGGAGTTGAAACAAGGGCTTCAAGTAGTATGAACACGAGCCCTACTTGATACCAAAGAGGTACTAATAACACAAGTTAATCGAATTGGAAAAATTAAGGATGATGCTGAAGATGATAATGATGGAGAAAAAGAAAGAGACGAAGTCAGAGGAGAAGAAAAAGATGAAGTCGAAGAAAAAGAAGACAAAGACAAAGACAAAGAAGAGAAGAAAAAGAAGGGAGACGAAAAAGTAGGAGGAAGTGGAGAATGAAGTCATTTGGCAATCCCACGCTAATTCTAATAGACACGTCTGAATTTTCAAAATGATAGTAATCAGGTTAGCCCTTTTTGCAAGCGAAGACGATAATCTCATCATCATGGTACCGTGATCATCAGCATGATGAGCATCATCCCACCGACGGAGGCTTCAAAGTGACATCATCATAATTATCCCCGTGACCAAGTTGACTAACCCACATCACAATAATGATCTTCTCACAGATCACTTGATAGCAAGATCGATGAAGACACATCCATAATCTAGGCATGGGTAGTCGTATCCTATCAGTCATGCAGTAATGATGATCCCTATTATGTGGGTTAAGAACTTTCTGGTACAACTCTAAGCTTTTTATCTTGGTTTCCAATGATTTACAACATGCTTTCTCTCCAATTGTTGCCCTATGTTTCCAAAAACTAACGCTACTACGTCCTATTTTTGTTTTTTTTTCATTAAAAAAAAATATTTATCTGTAACCTACTTCACCATTTTTCCTTTCTATCTAATCCTCTTTATTCATTAGAAAACCATGGCCCCTTTTTCCTTTTTCTTGTCCATCGCGAGATCATTGACGGAAGTTGAATTCAGTGGAGAGGATCCAACCATAGAGAAATGTTTTCTCGTTCTTTTTTGACATTTTACCGCACACGAACAAAGTCAACCGGGGGACGCCGGAACAGAAGGAATCAATTCACGTGGGAAACTGCGGCAGTTTTTCCTCTTCATTTCTTTCCCTGGTGGCTTTGAAAGCAATAGTAAATCATATTTGAATGTAAAGATGTATGATTTTATCATTAAAAAGAACGAAGGAGAGGGAGAGGGAGAAGGAGAGAGTGATATAATAAAAAAGAGAGGTGGGGTGGGGAGGTGACCATCGAATGTACATGCGTGAGAGGTATTACCTATACGTCAACACGCTTGCGTTATATTTTGAGTAAATGGATTACAATCTATTTAGGGTAAACTCAATCAAACAAACGTGACACAATGCACAATATAAAAATATAGGGACGTAAACTTCTATTATTTAGATATTGATATAAACAGGATCAGAGAGCAAAGTCTTGCAGTTAGTTTTGAATTCCGTGCCTTGCGTGTGAAACCCAGAAAAGGGAAGAGAAAAGAAGGAGAGGGGGAAAAAAGCTCCAAGAATCAAAAGGGCAACGTGCATGCAAGCGAACAAATAATCGAATGAGCTGTCCTTCCTCCAAACAGATTAATGAAACGACATGGAATGAAACGTTGGACATCTATAAACATCTGTCTAGTCTAGTGTCATAGCCGGAAATGGAAAGTTACTCCTGCACAAAAAGTCAGAATACTACAGCAACATGGAATTTCCATGAGATACAGGCAAATATTTATCTTTGTTGTATCACATGTGTCTCATATTTTATCCTAAATGATAACCAAAGAAAAATTAATAACGACACTTTTGAAAAGATTGAAATAATATTGTGAACATGAGAAAATTATAAATGGTTATACATGAATACGCGATGACAATATACTATGTTTTTTTTCAAAGGAATGTTTCAAATGTTAACAATTACTAAATGTTAGACACATACTGCATGCTCCGGTATTCAATACAACAAATATGTGAACCAACTAATTCAAAATTTCCTGAGTGATGTTAATTTCACCGAGGAAGCGCCAAGGTTGATTTATAATGCCATAAACCATGTGACCCCGTTGCTCATTAATTTTCATTGGCTCCCCGTGAAACAACGTATACTTTTCAAAATCCTGACTTTAACATACAAATGTCCCCACAATCGAGTCCCATCTTATATCTCAGCACTCTTTTATCACCTAATATCGCTCAGCACGACCCGGTCTTCGCTCAGCGACAGACAGCCAGCTCTCTTCAGAACATCCACAGTTACAGATAATGCTTTTCGATCATATACATATACACCCTGCCTCTGGAATCAACAGCCCCGGAACATTCATACAGCACCCAGACTAGACACCGTCAAGAAGCACCTGAAGACGTATTTATTTAACTGATTTGCCCACATTCATACGTTGTAAAGCGCGGTGGAACCAATTATGTGAGAGCGCTATATAAATGAACATATTATTATTATTATTATTATTTGTATCATTAAAGAAAAGAGGATCTTCTGAGATGGGAGATGAAGATAAGTTTTGGCCAATACGACCAACAAACTACATGCAATATGTGTTATAACATTGAGGTGTTTATGATCCGTGGAGTCAGGCCCTGTGGATTACATCCAGGTTTTCTCCGCATCAGATACAATGGTTAAAGATAAAGTTGAGTTCTGGTAATGCGATTGCATTGTGAAAGAAAAGGTGTGGAATGGATAAGAAACATTCGATCATGTAGCATGTAAGTATTGGTGTGAACTGCAAGGTTCTGGAGTCATCAAAATCATAATAAATTTGGCCGAGTCTTGGTAAGGTAACAAGCACTGTACACAGAAAGCTATATATGGGACAACACACATGGTGTCGGGGCTAGTACTACCCTGATTTCCTTGTCTTTCTATGCTCATTACTCAGCCAGTATACATTTTCTTCCAAAATTGTTTGGCACATGTCATTTATTTGTAATCTTGAACATTCAGTGTAAGTTTCATTTGATTCTGTGAGAATTATTAATTTTTTTTTTTTACCAGAACTGGAGTTTATCTTTAAACGCAACTACTTTTGTCCACGTTTTACCATGCAAAAAAAAAAAGGTTGTTATATTCCACGTCCATACAGTATGTACATATAACACAATTTAGTCACGTGACAGCTTCTTAGCCCATATGAGAGTTGTTAACCTGAATTCACTATTTCATACAATAAGATAACTCAGCAAATGCAACCATCTAAGGTTTCATACAGGCAAACTGAAGTCCATTAATAATGAAGTGTCCATTATACATGCAAGTAGCCGTAATGGCTGTCATACTAAGTGATGGCTAAATGAATAGAACAGAGTTTCGTCTGCTGCAAAAAATATATTGAAAGAGGACGAAACGGGTTGATGACATTTATTTATTTAGAAAAAAGACCAAACCACGGCCATTTCGTATGTTTTCCAACAAGAAAGAGAAAAGTGGGTTTCTCTCCTTGATATACATGTAAGTATTTGGCTATTTCAGGCATGATTCATTGCAAAGGTCAGATCTCAGTCTAGTTTTATTTCACTTCCGATTGCTTTTCTTTACCTCACTGTTTTTCCTTCTCTCTTTTTATCCACCTTGTTTTCTCATCTTACATCAGTATAGCCTTTGTTTCGCTCCACATCCTCTATTATTTAGTAATTGCGCTCAGAAGCTCAAGGACGAAGACAATCATCGACATAATGACACGATGTTGGTTTGTCGAAACAACATCTTTGAAACCCGAGGCCATGCTTTCATGTTTAAATATATAGCCTATGTATATGTGTATAAATATATAACGAGAGATTACACTTGGAAGAAATGGATTTTATTGCTGGTATGTCATTTTATAGTTGGCATAAAATGCATGTCTTCAATGTGTGGTCTCTATATTTTGATGCTGTCGAACACTACCAATACGTGGATGAATCAACACACACACACACACACACACACACACACCCACACACGCACACACACACATTCACACACGCATATATATATATATATATATTAGATAGCTTAGACAGATACCGAGATGTGATTGGTCCAGAGCTCGTCACGTGATATCAATTGTGAGGATCCAAATTGTTATATTTTCCTGGCCGGTCACTTTTCGGTGTTATATTAACCAGCTGGTGAAATGAATATATTTTTAATCAATGTATGTCGCCCTCTTGAGGACTGTATGTCACCAATTACACACATTACACCATTACCGAGGGTCATTTAATTTTTTCAATATTTTTTTTCATGAATTTTTTTTTCCCTTAAAATTATTTTTTCCACATTTTCTTTTTTTCCCCAAAAATGCTTTTTTGGGTAATTTTTTTTTTTTTTCCCGAAAAATGCTTTTTTGGGTAAGAATTTTTTTTTTCGATTTTTTTTTTTTTTTTTTTTTCCCCAAATTTTTTTTATAATTTTTTTTTTTTTTGTAAGGTTTTTTTTTCTTTCTTGAACTATCTCGACAGATTATTTTTCTGTAATTTCCGAAAAAAAAGGGGATTTTTTTTTCTTCGGGCAAACAATTTTTGGACCCTCCCCCCCCCCCCCCCCCCCCCCACAAAAAAAGGGCTATCTAATATAACAGTTATTGACTGGCAGGGGGTATATAACATTCTTTGGACCTGAAGGGAGTTATATTTCCCCTCGTGACCATATTTTCCCTCAGCGCTGCGCGCTTCGGGAAAATATAACCACTTGGGAAATATAACTCCCTTCAGGTCCAAAGAATGTTATATTACACCCCCTGCCAGTCAATAACTGTATAATATAATACATTGGTATACATTAGTTTTGAAATAATGCATTGAACGGTTTTCATCTTCATTATCATAATGAGGCACGAAAGAAGAAAAAGAAGAACAAAAATACATTTTTTACGCTACATAGACTTTTGAAGGAAATGCGGACTGATGCATGTTAATGTACTTTTGATGTATACGGGGAATGATGCTTTAATGGTCATAATGATCGGAGAATGATGCATTAATGGTGATAATGATCGGAGAATGATGCATTAATGGTCATCTTAATGATCAGCTTTGCTGTGCCCTTGAAATCCTAATCATCTTTCCATGAGTCAATTTCGAAAAGGTGTTACGTCATCACCTAAAGGAATGGAAGGAGTAAGAGGAAATAAGAGGACAAATTAAACCAAACAACGATGAGAAAGAAAAATACCACTTCTTTTCTGGTTTAAAGGCACACTGTCCTACTTGTAGCTACTTGCTCCCTCTATATAGAAAACTTCCTCAATCGGTGCCTGTTGGTCCCCCATGATCCTCTTTTTCTTATGTTAAATGAGAGCTGAGTTAATGAGATAGCCTCCTGTCACTGTGACCTCGCTGGCTCGTTGGGTGGTCTAATCCCTTCTAGCTGAAGTAGTAAAGCCTGCCTTTAAAATGAGCTTGAGACGAAATGTTGAACACTTAAGCTTATTTGGCCATACTACAAGATGAACAAGTTAGTCAAATTCAAACACATTTTCCTTTGAAAGGCAACTTACGAACAATTTTAAGCATGTTTAGAGGATAACAACGTTTTGTAGAAGTTTTCATTACTGTAACTTATCTTGTTATTTCAAAGTATGTAATACAGTCAAAACTTCTTTAGTGACCACCTGTCTCCAAAGACGACCTGTCTACAAAGACCACGTTTTTTTTGCTTCCCTTGAAAATAGTTGCTCACGAAACATGTACTACTGTATATAGGTACTTTTACATAAAGACCACCTGCCTATGAATAAATCTTTTCTTGTCTCCTTGGGTGGTTTTTATAGACAGGTTTCATTATTATATGAAGAAAAAAGTTTTCATGGCCAACAGAAATCATTATATGGTATTAAGTCCCATTGCACTACTTATATCTACTATAGCGCCCTCTATATAGCAAACAATGCCTAGTTGGTGCCTGGTGGTCCCCCATGATCCCCTCGTTCTTATATTAATTGAGAACTGATTTGATGATTTGATGAGATAATCACCTGTCAGTGACCTTGCAGGGAAGTATAATCCCCCTGGCCAAACTAGTGCAGACGCAAGATGTAATCTTGGTAGTGACATTACCGATCTTGAAAGGTCTTCTTTCGGATTTTCAAATCTACTGTTACTAAACCCATTTCATGGATGATGATCTAGTCTAAGGTGAGATCCGAGTAAATAGATTAGTCGCCTTTATCAAGCATACTAATCATTTCATTACCTTGGATGTTACATCCTTGACCCGGACCATCCCGACTGGAAAGTATCTGTTTAAAGCTTCTGATCAATAGCCTGGTAATCCAACACGTGGCGTGCAGAATAGAAAGGCAAATGAACCGACGGGTAAAATGTATTGATGCGCATTCCAAGGGCGATAATATGAATTATGTATAACACTACACCATCAATCTACGTCAATACCCAAAGGTGCTCGTCGATAGTTTAACAAAAGAGAAAACAACAAAGTGGAACATAGATAACAATTTCATTTATGGAGAACATATTCTTTGAAATGTCAGAAATATCAATGCATGTCTCCTTTTCTCAAGTATTTTTTGTAAAGAATGTCGACAGCTAAGCAATATAATATTATATACAGATTAAGTTACCCAGAATTATTTGCTAAAACATTGATTCGGAGAAGATTTTGATGTGAAATATTTTGATCTAACACTACATACTTTTCAATATCCTTTAAAAATGTGTCATGTAAGAGCAGAGTGTGGTCGTGCAGGCAATTTTTCCCAAGTAGAAGAACGATGGAGCAAGATGATACCTGACGTGAGAAGAATGACCCAAGATTGGTATCATATTGCTTTTTGATAGTTTCTATAAGGGACTATCAAAGTCACATAAAAGCTCATTCTAGAATATTCGTAAGCACTGTTATGGGCTGCGTCTGCGAATAATTTAAAGAGAAGATTGAGTTCTGGGAAGAGGTAAAAAATAATTTGTGAGCGTTATCATTGTTATTATGCAAGGGTGGAAGAACATCAGATTAAACATGTTCCCTGAAAAGCATGGCTCTTCAAATGCCTTCATATTCTAAATATGACATGAAATATCGTAAAAATCCGGGTAGGAATTTTTCGCCATGTGTTCGTGTAGTCTCATATACATCATTCTGTGTACAGTGTTTGTAACTTTGCCAAGATTTGACAAAATTTCTTACCATTTTGATGATTTCAGAACCTTGCAACACACACGAATACTTATATACTAGATGATCAACCTTTTCTGATAGATTCCACACCGTTTCTTTCACAATGCAATCACATGACCAGAACTCAACTTTATCTTTAAGCTGCCTTTCTTCTAATATAACGGGCATTAAATTTTTAAAGAAAATCGGTGAACATTCAGGATTGCCTTACTAGAGACAAAGAATTATTGATTGTCGAAACAAAAATATTCGAAGGAAACTAAACCAACGTTAATGTCATCGCTTATTAAAGAAGGTTGGTATGTGTATGCATTGGCAAGACCGATAGCGAGCATAATGGTAATCAAAAATAACCTGATCGCATGATATATGTGGAAATTGTTCTCCAAAAGACTTTTATTTTTCACATTTATTTTGTAAGGGGCCATTGGATCGTATTTACTCACAAGGGCTCCGTCTTATACGGAGTTGATATTAATCGCAACTTCTATGAGATTGTTATCAATACCATATGTTTACATACAAGAAAGGAGACTGCAAACTTGCGATTGATTGGAGGACTTGCAATTGGTATGGATCAATCGCAACTGTTGATAAGACGGGGTCCAGTTTTTTTTTAAAGTCGGATTTTGTTGCATAAGTGGCTCAAACATGTGGGCTGATGTGTGCAGCGTGTTGTAACTGTATTAAGGAAATGTGGCATATCAAATACCTTTTGTATTGAATTCCAAAGGAATAACAATAACAATTCAGCGTTGACATTTGTTTAGTTTTTCTATATTCACACGTGTTTCATACTTGAGGGACACACATGAGTCACATTAGTACGATGCTTTCTTGAACTTTAATCGTTTGCAGCAACTCTGGTATATTCGTGGTATCCATCATACAGTGACATCGATTCATACGCTTGCTGTTTAATCAAAAAAGGGGAAAAGAGTAAAACGTGAAAAATAAAACACTCGAGCCTTTTGGTAAATCTGTTTCTATATCTCTATCTCTTTTTTTTTCTCTCTCTCTCTCTTCTCTCTCTCCTCTCTGTCTCTCTCTCCCCTCTTTCTCTCTTCTCTCTCTCTCTTTCTGTCTGTCTCTGTCTCTCTGTCTCCCTTTCTCCCTCTGCTGTCTCCTTCTATGTTTCCCCTGTTCGCACTTAAAAAGCTTGTGTCACGGTACACCGAAGTGCCTTTATGACTGACGTCTAAATAATGAACGACTGATTGATATCCGGTGTCGTGTTTTCAACATGATATGGGTATATGATCCAGCATCACCAATTCGTCATCTATATGTAAATACAACGGACTTTTAAAATGAAACCGGGAACTCTGGTTAAAAGTCCCAGTTTAGGGCAACCACAATGTCTACTTCATAGAAGATGACAAATAATAAAGGGAATATATGAATCCGTACCATTTGCGAAAAAAGAGTCTCAAAAACAATACAATGTAGCGCAGTTAAGGAGGATTTTTAAAAGTGATAATCGAATGTCCGCAAATTGATACGGCAAGAGGTTGGAGAGTGAAAAACATAATACTAACGGACGAACATGTTCCAAAAATCAAACTAAGTTGTACAAATACTAAGACAATTATTGATGAATTATTTCTGAAACATTTCTAATGTCAAATCAGTGAATTGTTTATTTAATTATGACGTAATTAGGGACAACTGTTGAATCTATTTTTATTATTTTGTTTTATTTCATTTCAAAGTAACCTGATATCTAGGTTGGATATTTCGATATTTCGTCTTTGTCCAAAGTAAGGTAATGCAATGCATATACTCCCTTTTTAATTTCAATCTACAGGTGTCCAAATGGACTTAGTGTAGACAATTTTACGTTTTGCCTTGATTGATTTTGATTTGATTTGATTTATTGGTTTCTGCATTTTTTTCTCTTTTTTTCATCATACATTTTCATGAACATAATATGGTTTGATACAATAATTTAAGTGTATATAATTTTATGCAGATAATAAACGAAATTAAACAAATATATTGAATGCATAATTAACATACATTAGATGCAGGAGGGCTACAGAAATAAGCAGAGTAGCTTGACGTGCCCGCAGCCCTCAATTAAGATACAAAAATAAAAAATATATAAATAAAAAAGAGTGTGACTTGCAGAGAAGAAAAGGAAAGGAGAGAGAAGGAGCGTTGGAAATAATACAATAAATCTCATACACCTTAGGATGCAGTAGGGAGAAAAATGATATTGCTGACATCCAGTCGTCCGATGAATTAGGGTCAAGGGTCAAAATGTGCAAATGTCTCTATATCCAAGTACAGGTTCAGAAAAGATATAAAGCACTATCTCTCGGATTTGTAACGCGATGACGAATTATATTATTTTCCCCTGTCCAGAAGGGAAGACATTATGCAAAAACAGTAAGCTTTCAGGATTAAAAAAACTGTATCTTGTTAGGATTAGTGTTGCTGTTGTTCCTCTTATCAGTGTTGTTGTTGTTGTTAATATAATAATGATAATAATAATAATAATAATAGCCTAATAGTCCACTCCAAATTGTATTAAACAGAAACGGAAATTCTTTTTGCCCATTTGATCCTGAGCCCGGCAGCCACTGAGCAACGCCAGATCGACGTTGCTCTATCCCTATGGATCTCATTGTGAGGGTGATCTGACATTGATTTAAAGTAAGGTTCAAATTGAAGGTTGAATTTATGAATCCACTTGGTGTGACAAAAAAAGACCATGGAATAATTTTCACACAATAAACGAATTGTTTTAGTGTGATTTCGAACCACAGCCTGACCAGTCGTTATGTTATCAATCACTAATTAGATAACTTTGAATTTTATGGGATATTACGAAAGCGGGTTTTGTACACAGTAGGATAGTAATGTTAACACGTGATGTTTTCAATAGAATAACATAGATATGGAAACAAAATCAATGAGTTACGATTAGATTCATTGATCCTGAGTAGGTAAAATAATTTATTGATACATCAATGATGCCCTACTACCCTTTGGTATATCTGATAAGGTATAATGTTGTTTCTGGCTATATGACTGGAACAAATGATATGAGAGTTAATTCTACCATTATTAACACGTTACCACCAGGCGCGGATCTACGGGGGGGTTTAGGGGGTTTAAACCCCCTTGGCGCCCCCCCCCCCCCAAAAAAAAAAAAAAAAAAAAAAAAAAAGGAAAAAAAAAAAGAAAAAAAAAGAAAGAAAAAAAGAAAGAAAAAAGAACGCACGCTGGAGAGAAACCCTTTCAAGTGCAAATATTGTGAAAAGATATTCAACTCACCTGGTAACTGAACCAAACACATGATAACTCTGGATATAACTGTGTATTAAACTGTTACTTGATTTAAAAAGACGTTATCCTGCACTGCTTTTTATGGTCTCCATTGTGTTAATAGATGCCAGGAAAACATCACTTACGGGGTTCAAATAAACACCCCCCAAAAAATCGGCTCGCCGCTTCGCGGCTCGTGGACGATGCTCTGCATCGTCATTATTTTGGTCACCCCCCCCCTTAGCAAAAAGCTAGATCCGCCCCTGACCATTTTTAGTTTAAATCCAATGTTGTTTACACGATATCCTACTTTGACAAAAATGCCGCTACGTTTCTATATTAGTTTTGTTGCAGTCTTGTGGTCTTCAATTTATCTGTACGAACGCTAAATCAGCTGCTGGGATTCTCTTTTCCCATTGAAGCATTCTCGTTATATATCTATTGAATCGATGTTTAAGATTTTTCAAAAACTCTTAGCATCACCGCTTTCCATGTTTTCCGTGTTTGTCTCACTTGTTTACATTGCTCCTTCTCTATACATGTACCTTCACAAATTATCGCCAAGTTCGTCAAAAGAAGAACACTCTTGTGTTGTTGTCTTGACCAAAGCATTTATTAAACACCCGAGAGCAATGTCTTTCATTTACTGGGTAATAGTTGTTGATTTTGTCTACGATGGTGCTTATATTATGTATCTATGCAGAGTCTAATTGTGTCTATATTCGGATGTGAAAAGGGGCATAATTGAAGTAAGTGGCGTAAATTTCATGGATATCGGAGAAAAAAGAGACAGGTTTCCTTAACATAATGTAAAACACATGGAGAAGCTAAACAATGAAAGAGAGAAAAGAAAGAAAGAGATGAGAGAGAGAGAGAGAGAGAGAGAGAGAGAGAGAGAGAGAGAAGTAAAAGACCTTGTTGTGTAACATTTAACTTTACCTGATACAGTGAGATGAGAACGATGCGCTTATCATGACAAAAGTGTTCCTTTTTGTGGTTGGAATCACATCCGACATTTTCCCTCGTTATATGATTTACTCCTTCTCCTGTCAATTAATTCTTCCTAGTTTACCCCCTCCAACTCCCCCATCTATATATTCTCATATATTGGCTTCAGTTTAATCAGTTGTTGTTTGTCAGTTTGTGCATACTCAGACAATAACGTCCATATTCACGATCATTTGCACCGAGCCAATTCTATACCATTATGGATTTATGGATGTATGAACAGTTTGGCATTTCCCTTGCAAAAGGAACGAAATATCTTCCCTGCGATGAAATCAAAGAATCAAAAAATCAATATAATTGCCATTCGAGTAAGGAGTTTGCACATAGCGAAAATACCTAGCCCTATACGTGTATGTATATACTTGCTATTAAATACTTGTTTGAAATGCTAATATTGCGGAAATAAGTGGGTGGTGGTTTCAAATGGTCAATAATACCTTTTCAAAACGACAAAACACCACCCCATTTGGATAATCTTTGAAGGAAACATATCGGGTTTTCTATTGTAATAATGATAAAAGCTCTGCCATCTGCCATCTGCCATCTAAAGTTGAAAATTACTCTAAGAAACACCACACGCAGGGCGGTATGAATATCATGGAAATTCTTAGAAAGCGAGGCTTCCGCTTAGATTTACTCTGTCTTTAAAAAATGACTGCCTGATTTACTTCTCTTTTGATGATTAGGAAGACGGGTAATGTATACTATGACATCCTTTTAGGACAAAACGTAGACAAACTTCTCATTTAAGATGTAAAGTGAATCTCCGAAGTAGCCACATACAGTAACGAATGCAACAGGCTTTTTTGTGCAGATATTGAGCTCATAATAAGCCATGCACTTAAAGGTTAGCACAGTTCGGCGACGGAGAGTGTTCCTCGATATTGATTGAAACAGTAAAATTGGAGAGGCCTTCGAAAATCTATCAGCGATGCAGCATGGAAAATACCTATGTTCTCTCGCTTTATTAGGACTTTTCCTCCTACATAATGCATTCTTCTGTGTTATATCGTGGTAACACAGAAAATCATCGAAGCATTTTTCTTCTTCAATGATCAGAAGGGAGTTGCCTTCATCGACTGTTATATCATATGTCATAGACAAAAGTGTGACTGAATACATTATTGATTGTGATTATATATCCATGTCTTTCCGGAGTAGAAATATCAGAATGAAATCAGCACTAGGTTAGATAGACAATAGCATTGCCTTTCTCTTCAATACATCTTCGAAAACAACTATAAAATATAAAACTCCAGAAGATCTATGTCGGTTTTAACCTACCATGCTCTTGAATCAGAAATACTAGCTCTCTGCAAACAAAAATCAGTATAATCTTTTAAAAGGTTTGTAAGAAGCTGATTTAGCAATCTACAAAGGCTACTGACTGCTGATGCAAATTACAGTCTGAAGGGAAGCCCCTAATTCAACTGCTTAATGTTTAAATTCGTCTGGTTGTATAAGTGTTGTGTCCCGAAGGAAGACATATGTATATGTGTGTTTCAATTCATTCCAGATTTAGCTTGACAATTCTTTTCAATTTGTCGAATTAAGCGGTAATATATCATCGAGTCGCCCACGTTTCTAGATTTTGATGAAAGTCACGAGGCATCCTAAAATCAGTGACCGTCTTGAATAAGTAATGAAACAATGAAGTCACGTGATTGTGCTTTCTCTGCTTTGTTGTGCCTCGTTATCAGGGAAGGGGGAGGGGTGTTGATTCAATCAGAATTAAATTAGGCCTGTATAGCAAGAAATAGATTTTGTCAAAATAAAGTTTGGAGATTTTTTAGTTCCATGCTGTTCGTTTGGCTTTCAATAAATTAAAAGCAGCATTGATTGTACATTTCCAAAATACCATATATATAAATATACTCATCCCAATATAATGTGTTCTGTTTAATGTTATTTAAGCCATTTGCTGTATGCTTTATACAGAAGAAAACCGTCTTCACCATGTTAACTGAGGACGTTGTAGTCTTAGAATCGGCAATAACGTAAGATTAAGTTGTTAATCTTGGAAGAGTCTAGCCTTGAGCTATAGAGCATCTGACGAATCGAGTAACCGAAATCTGATGAAAAGCCAGGATAACATTTTCTTAAAGAGCAAGAGCAGCTAGCCATCTTGATGACGGCGTTTTTCAACATCATTATTTTTATCTTTCTTCTCTTTCGCATGTTTTGAGGATTTTGCAGTGGGCTATTCAGAGAATTGATAAACAGTTAGGATGGGGGACATTATAATTATATGCATACACATTTGTATTGCGTCGATGTATTCCCAGACATTCATTTGCGGGGGGGGGGGGTATACATGTGCGTCAACTTTACCCTATAATAGACACGCCAGCATGTCATTCTTTACTAATGAACTGTTTTCTCTGTTTTTTAATTAGAGGACAATAAGTCTGCTTTCACGTACTGTCTGATGAGAAGTCTTACAAAGTAAATATACGAAGGTTGGAAATAAATCATTTCAATGTGCTGAAGAGCTTATACCGCGAGTTTACACGAAATTGCTGCATTCAGGTAATAATGGTTTGATATTTCTAGCAAAATAATTTCATGGATGAATTCATTAAAATTAATAAAACAATTACAATACAGGCAAACGACGCAGTGTTGCATACTAGAGCAAATGCAATTTTACTTGTGACAATCGTGTCCTTCGATTCCTTCGCGAAATCCGATTTGAGAAGAGTAATTGATGTGTAAGCGGTTTGCCATGGTCGTACATCAAGACATAACCTCAGGATCCAATGTCATTTACATTCCCAGCACATTTCAGCGACAACGCTAATGACAAATCACATGGCTTTGTGATTTCAGATGGCTCAAGAAAGGCATCGACCCCGGTCAATATTTAGCTATCTCTTTTTTATCTTTATCTTTTTAACATCTTTTCTCAGTCTCACTCTTCTTTCAAACGTTTTCGGCTCTCAACTTGTAGCATTCTCGTTTTCCCTTTATATAATCTTCTTGCCCTCGCCTTTTTTCTCACGTCCCCCTTTTCACTAAGGCTGGATAAAACTAACTTATTTATGTTTATCAATATTTTGCATACAGTATATGGACGGTCCTTCAGCTTTATCAGTATAGATGAATTTTCAGGTTATAGGACACCTACCCCCTGGACATCCACCCCGAATAACCACCCCCAGTCAACTACCCCCTAGGACAACTACCCCTAGAACAACCACCCCTAGGACGACTACCCCCGGGACGACTACCCCCGGACAACTACCCCTAGACAACTATCCCCTATGACAACAACCCCTAGGACAACTACTCCCGGACAACTTCCCCGGACAACTACCCCATAGGACAACTACCCCTCGAACAACCACCCCTTGACAACTTTCCCCAGCCAACTACCCCCTACGACAACCATCCTCTTGGACAACTACCCCCAGAAGAATTATCCTAGGGGTAGTTGTCTGGGGGTTAGTCGTCCGGGGGGTAGTTGTCCGGGGGGAAGTTATCCTAGGGGTAGTTTTCCGGGGGTAGTTGTCCTGGGGGTAGTTGTCTAGGGGTAGTTTTCCTGGGGGTAGTTTTCCTTGGGGGGGGGGGGTAGTCGTCCTAGAGGGTGGTTGCCCTAGGGGGTAGCTGACGGGGGTGTTTATCCGGGGGTGGATGTCCGGATACGGAACGTTCAAGATACTATATGAATATTGATTGCTTTGTTTGGCATGGCTAAATGTATTTCCCGATGTCAACTCAAAACCTTTCCCAGAAAAAGGCTTGGGGGGGGGGGGGGGGAACACAACTCGAAATATGTCGCCATTTGTAAGAATATTTGCAAATCAAAGGGTTTGAGTAGTGCGCGTGTCTCAATGCTCGTATCCAAAAATAACATTCTTTTTTTAGCATGGCCATTGCGCTATATTCTGTATTATACACTCATTAAATTCGTATAAGACAAGATGGGGAAATAAAACATTCAACATGATTCAATGCAGAAAAAGTAAGAGTTGAATATATAAAACAAATCCATTGTCCAATGATCAAAATAGTTGTTTTATCTCATGAATGAAAAACATTTCTATATTTCCTGATTGGGTAAAGAAGAGGTCAGCAGCCAATTAAACGTCTGTGCGCCTGACCAATCAGAAACCTCGAATAAAAATATGACGTATGAAATGTATTTTGCGACACATTCCACATGTATCGGTCTTCTACGTAACATGTGAGATGAAAAAAATTGCAGGCGTCATTCGATCTGAACAGACCATGGATACAGTTTAGTGCGAGGTAAACAGCCTTTGAAATTAGACCGTGCATTACCAATTTACCGAAGGCTTTTGATATGATTGAGATTTACGAAGGTTACGGTGGTTTGTTAGTTTGCTTTTTCATGTTACCCAACGCCTCCATTGCACTTATTAAATTACTTTGCAATGTACAGAAAACAATTTTTTGAAATTGATTTGTCATGCCAATTACCGAATTCCGATCCCGCTGCTTTTTTCATCCAATCGCATATCAGTGCCGGATTGATTATATGTCACTTTGTTGAACGGTGCAATGTTACATTGTCAATTCGTAAGATTAGAACACCATATTGATTTCACTAAATGACAAAAAATACTCTCAATCATAGAGAGGAGACAGGAAACGAAAGAGTGTCAGTTTCAAATGCTCTCCGTGCAACAAGCGCATTGCAGAAAGTTGTTAGTGTATTACATAAGGAGGCTAGCTTGGCGTGCTTGACCATACTAGCTTGACCAGACCTCCTTGCTATTTTATGGCACCCTTGATGTTATGTATACCTTGTTTTGCATCTGCTTTGTATTTCTCCTAATCATATTTAAAGGAATGACTTATATGTGTACATGCTTTTATTGAAATGTAATAGTTTAACTTGAACTTGAAGGATCAGGTTTTATTCTTCTATGAAAGTTAAGCTTTTTTACCCAGGGTTTCAATCTTTCACCCTGATTGTTATATTTGAAGGAAAAAAGTATTTATTTTTTGTTTGAACGTAACTCAGAGAGGATATCAAGACAAACAATAAGGATTTTAACTTTTTAATTTCCTCTTCGTTTACCCTATGATCATGAGCTAAGAGAGTTGCACCTACACTGTGAAAAAATGGGTAAATTTAAGTTGGTAATTCTTTTGTTGGACACTATTTGACCAAAATTTGAACAAAAATATGACCCTTCAACTGCCCGACTACGGTAACCCATTGTTGGGACAATCTTGACTAGCTGTTGGGCAAAATACGGAACACAAAATTATGAACGTGTGAATGGGGTAGAGAGAGAGGGAGAGAGAGAGAGAGAGAGAGAGAGGGAGAGAGAGAGAGAGAGAGAGAGAGAGCCAGCGAGATATATTTTATGTTTATAAACTATCCGTAATTTTAAAAGTGCATCATTATGTACAATATATTTCAGGGGACAAGCCTGCGATAGGCATTTGGCCTTTGTTGTGCCTCCATATTTTGATATTCATTTTCGTTCTTTCTTTCTTTTGTAACTTTGTACTTGACTTGTTATTGTTGCTGAATTTATTCATACCTTTACTGCATTGCTATGTTTATATGTTGTTCGTATATGTTTTTATCGTCATTTCTATTGAATTGTGGAAAGAATAAATTGAATTGAATCGAATTGAATTGAGGATCGTTATTCCGTGTTTCTCCGTCATCAAAGCGAAAATTTGATTACGGAGCAACAGTATTCAAGCATTAATCTAATGAAAAATTCATCTTCGCAGTGGATAAATCAGTTTTTTTCCAGTGTACAAGAAAGCTGATAATAAAAATCCCAAATAAGGACGCAAATTTTAAAACAAAGAAACCTGGATTTGTTTATATCAAATATGTATCCCTTGATTCTAGGGATATAAATCCCCGGCTTAAAGGTAATACAAAGTTTGGTAATGGGGTCAGGAATTTGGTTCAAATGAACATATTGGAAGCATATGCGATCCTACAATATTCATTGATCGTTGTCGCGGTTGAAATCAAGTCTAAAGTTATGACATTTTGAATAATAAACTCTTTATGTTGTATAGCTCCCTCTCAAGGACAAGATATTAATTAAGCTATAAAACAATGTTTCTTGACTAAAATAGACCGATTTGCTTTTCCCGTTTGGAAATTATATATCACAAGTACATATTCTGAGATTTTCATGGTCGCAGCTATCATTGTACGTCCGTAGACGCTATTTGAAATTTATCAAAATTTACCGGGAGCACTGGTAAATTTCTATATATATTCAATTTTTCTCGAAAACAGAAGTGTTTTAGGGGCTCAATGTATTAGTGCTCATAATACATCCACAGGGGCATCCAAATATATCAAAATTGTAATGAATCTCTACCCAAGCAATTTTCAAAATTTTCCAAAACTTTGTATTACCTTTAATCTTAGTTCGTGTTCAGGCAAAAGAGTACCTGGCCCAATCGTGCCCATTTGGCTATGACCCTGCAGCTGCCAATACTGCAATAAACTATGTAAAGTGTAAGAATATAACCAAAAGAGTTTCCTGTGAAATCAGAAAGTACTTGGAATAAAACGGAAGAAAAGGGGAGAAGAAGGTTGAGTAGGAGGAGGAAGGATGAGAAAGAAAAGAAAAAAGAGGGGAAGAAGAAGAAGAAGAAGAAGAAGAAGAAGAAGAAGACAAAGAAGAAGAAGAAGACGAAGAAGAAGAAAAAGAAGAAGTAGAAGAAAAGTCTAATTCATATGTCAAGCATGCACTGGTTTCCCAACCACCTCGTTTATAATCTATTTACAGCGGATGGAAGACACAATTTGATGATGTTGCATGATGGATAATGAAACATTGGACCTATGTATGATATAATGAAAGCAAACTATTTACCAAAGTGGACTTCAATCGATGTTTGTTTTCAAATTGTACTTTAATTCAATTCATTTCAAATTTATTTCTGCATTTGGTTAAGAACAAGAAATACAATCGACACGTTGGTCATAATGGTGGAATAAATATTTTACCCCAATTTATAGAATGATTTTGACAATGATTTGAAGAGTTTCATTCCAAAAGGAGCTAAATCCACTGTGGGTACTTCTGAGTAAATCGCCTTTTTTAATTTCTCCACTTTCTCGTTAACCATGTGCCTTTATGTTGTTCTATGTGTTAAAGGTGTCACCCTGGACCAATAATATATGACAAGAAAAAAATCTACCAGCTATTTCTTATTTTTACTAAATTTTTAGATTTTTATTTTTCAGGGATTTATCTCCTTTTGGAATGAAACATGATATTGAACCTAAAATTGTCTTAATAAAGTCACTGAAATTTATTAAAATCTAGTAGCAAACCTTTCCTTTGAAATAATAATATTGAAATCACAACTAATCATACCTTCTGAAAAGAAAGTAAACAACATACCACAGTTTCATTCCAAAAGGAGCTAAATCCACAAAATGTAAACAAATATATTATTGTTCCAGAGCGACACCTTTAACATAATAACAAAATGAAGGTACATGGCTAAAGGGAAAGTAGAGAAATAAAAAAACAGGTGGTTTACTCAAAAATTACAAAAGTGGATTTAGCTCCTTTTGGAATAAAACCGATTTGGATTAAGCTACTTTTGGAATGAAACATGAAATTGTACTTACAATTTTTCATACTTCCTAGTGAAATTTTAGAATGTGATATAGTGCATTTTGTCCTTATGTAGGAAATCATTATTTTAAGACAAAAAATCTAAATTTTGATAAAATATGGATTTAGCTCCTTTTGGAATCAAGCTCTTCATTTATTCCTAATAGATTTAGATAATAGTATACATTCTCAGATTTTATTGAATAATAATTGTGAGTGATTGTTTTGCGTGGCTGCTAAATCATGTGTACGCTACTTTGCTTATCAACTAGGGGACCAATGTCCCTAAGTCATAACTGAAAGTAATGAGGATTAATGCCTCATAAAAGGGCACTAATATAACGCATCGATAATAATTTAAATTATTTGTATGCGCCTTGTCCACCTCTAGAGATTGATAGGTTGCGCTTCATAAATATTGTTATTATTATTATTAGTATTATTATATACATATATATATATATATATAGCCTATGTTTATATTAATATATTTATAGAACAAAGATTTAAAAGAAACATTTACTACTTATGGAAATAACAAAGGTCAACCGGCCTATCAAAGTAATATCCGTACTAATATGAATTCGAATCTTCCTTAACTTTGTCAAGTTTGCTGTATAAATCCACGACAATAATTGCCCCTAAACTTGACTTTGAATTAGAGTGGTTGCGGATGGGGTGTACTAACCTCCCGTGAAAGCCAATAGATTCGTTTTCAAGAGAAAGAAAGACCAGAGATAAAGACAAATACGTATTACTTCCATTTGTTTCAAGATACAAGCTAAATCTATGGTGTCCCGGTAACCGCAATAGCACATTGCTATTACAGTCACTTTGACCCCAAAGATGTATCTAGTCTCTCTCCTCACATCTTTCGACAAGGTCTTATGTTTGAATTTCATTTAACTGCGTTATTAAATGCTAATTGAGCGACTGCTCCCCGGTGCGTCGTGACGCGGAGCAGGATATGAGAACAAAGGAAGTGCATATATAATCATTCAAAACAAACGAACATTTGCAAATTAAACGTATTACAAAAATCATACCCGTATTGTCGGAAGCATCAGCAAATTGTTTTGCTAGATTGAAGACGCTCATGTTCTAAATGCACTCCTCCGAATTGTGCCCGAATCATACGGAACACTGTTTCTTTGCAGAATCATGAAATTAATTTAAAGCCCATACAAATTACAACACGTGGCAGCTATTTTCGAAAAAATAACCGACTCGAGGGCAATTTCAATACCATACTGTAAATCCCAGACATTTCACATTCGGATTACGTAATACCTCACGGTTATGTTTGGACATTTCAATAGGTCACGCACATGCCTATTCAAATTGCCTTATACCCCCTTCACATACACGGGTTTTCCTTAGTCTGCAAGCACAGACCCTAATTTGACACTTTATCAAAAAATCATTGTGCCTTGAGAGAAGCCTAGCACATCTACCTACTGGTTGTGTCCTGTGTCAGCAGCTATAGTACCTGGCCTATGGTAGTATTATAGTGCAGACTCTATTTTAAGACTGACCAGGGTTTGTGCCTGCAAAATAGGATTTCCTTACTAGTCCTTACGGATCGCACAAAATCATGGATCTTTCACAGATCCTTACGATTTGGCCACTTTTACGACTGATTTGAGAGTTGTTACGAATTATTACGAGCTATTTACAAACTGTTACAGATTATTACGAGTTATTACGATGTATTTACGGGAAAATTCCACGATTTGTTACGATTTGTCACGGATAGCAACTTAATTCCGGGCATTATACGACGTGTTTACGTGTTGTTATGTATAGTTATGAGTTAATTACGAGTATTTACGATTCCTTACGATTTTGCAGCTTTTATTCCTTTCCCCAAATCGTACTCAATACGTAAGCATACGTAAAGTATACGTATCTATTCGTAAAGTACTCGTAAAGTGCTCGTTATAGCTCGTAACAATCCGTAGAGCTATCGTAATACGACCCGAATGAAATCGTTAAGAACCCGTAAGCACTCTTATTAATCCGTAAATATTCCGTAAACAAAAGATAAATTAACCGTAACAAATCCATTACAAAAAAATGTTACGAGTCATTTACGGATTCTTGCGAGCAGTTTACGGATGGCTACATGTTGTTGCGAGCGGTTAACGAGCGTTTTACGATACTTACGGATTGTTAAGAGATATTTACGGAAAAATCAATCCGTGGACAATCGTAAGAGAATTTTTGACATGTCAACAGTTTTGTCTCTCCTTTCACGGATCCTTAAGAGGGTCCGCAAAATTATTGTTGCGTGTTGTGACGAATTATTTACGGATGCTTGCGATTGACTACGAGCTGGCGATCCGTATAAGGACTCGTTAGAAAAATCCGTGTATGTGAAGGGGGTATAAAGTAGATTTTTTCGAATTGGTTGCGATCGTGTTTCGCTAATACCCCCTTCACATACACGGATTTTCCTTACGAGTCCTTACGGATCGCCAACTCGTAGTCAATCGCAAGCATCCGTAAATAACTCGCTGGTATTCGTAAATAACTTGTCACAACTTGCAACAACTCGTAGACACTCTTAAGGATCCGTGAAAGGAGAGGCAGATTTTTTGACATGTCAAAAATATTCTTACGATTGTCCAAGAATTGATTTGTCCGTAAATAGCTCGTAAATAGCTCTTAACAATCCGTAACCACCCGTAAACCGCTCGCAACAACACGTCACCATCCGTAAACTGAATCCGTAAATGACTCGTAACAGATTTTTGTAACGATTCGTTATGGTTAGTTTACGATTTGTTTACGGATTATTTACGGATTATTGCGAGCAGTTTATTGGTTACGTGTGCTTACGTGTTGTTTACGATTTTATTTGGGTCATTTTATGACGGCTTTACGGATTGATACGGGTTATTAAGAGCATTTTAAGTGTAGTTACGAATACTTTACGAATAGATACGTATAATTTACGTATGCTTACGAACTGTTTACGATTTTGGGAAAGGAATAAAAGCGGCAAATTCGAACACTTCATTTTCAGTTATTATTTTTGGGCTAAAAATCGTAAGAACTCGTAATAACTTGTAGCTTACTCGTAACTATTCGAAAAACACGTAAACAGGTCGTAACTAATACGTTATTTGCTCGTAGTTATCCGTGACAACTCGGAACGAATCGTGGACTGTTGCGTAAATACATCGTAATAACTCGTAATGATCCGTAGTAAACCGTTATAACTCTTAAACCTGTCGTAAAAGTGGCCAAATCGTAAGGATCAGTGAAAGATCCGTGAGTTTGTGCGATCCGTAAGGACTCGTAAGAAAAATCCGTGTATGTGAAGGGGGTATTAAACTTTATTTGCAATAGGCACTTAACATTCGCACTGTAAGCGGTACCAATTCTTACATGACGCTATATGACAAAAAATAAATTAAACTTTCACATCTTTGCTTATATACGCAAGGTCCAAGGTTCCCGAATTGTTCTCCAAAACTAGACGACAGCGAGAGAGAGAGAGAGAGAGAGAGAGAGAGTGGAGAGAGATGGAGAGAAGCTATGCAAGAGAAGCCTAGACTAAACATTTGGAATTAATTCAATCTTTGAAGCGCTATTTGAAGAACATTTAATAAAACAATCCCGCTGCTCAAATTGGGTATGTTGTTGTTTCAGACTTTCACAACTCGGCCGGCGAAAGGTGGGGAGGATTCCCCTCCCAGGCTAGGGTGCCCATATTAACCCCTCTGAGTCAACAACATAGCAAAGGCCTTCGCACCACAAACTTGATTATTAAAAGGTAGGTGCACCCAACAGCTTCTTGTTTGACCATTGTAACCTCAGTCTGTCGTGGTAAAATTATGAGGTGGGGACAGAGAGAGAGAGGGAGAGAGAGCGAGAGAGAGAGAGAGAGAGAGAGGGGGGGGGGGGGGAGGGGAGGGGAGGGGAGGGGAAGGGGGAACGGGCGATTCCATTTCCCCAATGCTACCTATCATTTCATTCTTATAATGTTTTTGCAAGTTTGGTGGCCACAAATGTCATATTCAAAGCGTTTATGCAAGCGTCTTTATAATTTTATTGTTATTTTACGAATCAAAAGAAAACGTACCTTGCAGATGAGAATTGCTGAACACGCCACTATTTATTTTGTTAATAGAGACATGCAAAAACATTCCAATGACAACCATTACAATTTACCCATTTAATCACACCATTTAACATCTTCTTACTTCAAGGTCTCTTCTATAATTACAATATAATGTTGAACAATGGTTAGTTTAATGGACATTGAAGTGCAAGTTGTCATTAGATTGGATTTTCAAAGGAATATAATAACGCCAAGGTGCGCAATAATAGGAAACAATTCTACCTTAAGCGGGAGCGATGGCATCCTGCCCGGAGGAGAGAGAGAACTGTGCTGCGATCCAGTGAGTGTGATCTAGCACGACACGACCCTCCACCACTTTGATTGATTATGTCGCTCTCATTTCAAATTTTAATCAAATTCCTTTGTCGCTCCGATTTCACTTTTCAATAAAAGGAAGGAATTATGTCATCGATTGGGGAATGGGTGAGCGAGTCAGATTTTTTTACTCGCGAATTTTTACGCTTAAAGTTTCCTTTTTAAGGTGCGATAGTAATTTTAGGAGCTATTTCGGGCGAAAATGTTCATAATGCCTTTAGATTTAAATTTGTTCGTAATTTTAATTGACATATCCTGAACATGTATATTCTCTTCGTAATATATGTAAACAAGTGATCAAAATGGTTTTGGAAATGCGAAGCATTTCACGAACACTGATACAATATGACGTGATAATGAATCACATTCCTTTTTGTAAACATAAGTAACCTAAATTGAATTATTAAATTAATTCAACAAGAGTAAATATGTTATGTTCCATCAAATGTTTATCAGGTATTTATTTCATCCTGCAACACGTCTTATTAGAATCAATAAACAAAAACACAACAACATGATTATCTTTCTTTTTCCTCGCCTCGACTGAAAAGCTCTTGTAGATTATTATACTAACCTCGTTTAGACGTATAAGAAGCAATGAGTATCCAATATGTTCTCCATATTATGTATTTAAATCGACATAAATTAAAAAAAAACGTTGTAGCCCTCAATAGACTATTTTATTGAGTCAAAACAAAAAATGCGATTCAATGAAATGAAGTCTTTCTTTAACTCGAACGAAACAGAATACTTTCACATTTCTCTCCTTGTTATTCATACAAACAAATGTTTAAGTGACTGACACTTAGTACAAAATTCGTTATACATACCAGATATAGAATGCATACATACATGTATTATTGAAAAATTGTACTGTACGAGCCTTGACATTTCATAAGAGATTGGTCTTACAGAACACTATTACGAATACCAATTACAGTTGGTTTTAGGTTAGAGAACAAGTAATCTTTATGAAGAATCCTTAGAAGTAGAAAGAACAGAATGCAAAGTCTAATATTTGACCTACACAAAGAAAGAAAGAAGCTGAGAAATTAAGTACAAGAGAGAAAATGATATTGAATAGATTATGAAATGGTAATGCGATGCGCGTTTAAATGGCCGTCTTCGACAATGTATCGCACACTTAATTAATTTTAATACTCTAAGGCTTTAGAAAAAAATGTTGTACTGCCCTATAGGTGCACCAGGATCGGTCGGTCGTTTAAAAAAAAAATTGTTTAAAATAGATATTTGTTTTTTGTCTCTCCTTCTTTGGGCTGATATTTTTCAGTTTTGAATGCTTTACTACATATCATTTTATTCATTAAATCGGAAAAAAAAACTTTATTAAAAAGCCGACAGTATATTTTATATCTTTGGGGTCGGTCACAAAGGGCAATACAACATATTTTCTTTGATAGGCCTTATAATGGTCCTCTACAATAGCCGATGCTTTATTACATCTTTACAAGCTAAATTACAGAGAACATATTTTATGATTGTCTCTGTTCTAGCTTTCATATCACACTAACTCCCAGCGGTATCAACCTGTTGGCTTAGCCCTTGGACGGGAAAATCATTCTAAATTGCACTGAGCCTCGATGGTTTGCAGCGTTCTCTCTTTGCCCCACTTCTCACTTTCCTCTCTGTTTGCTATCACTCATCTCATGGGATGAGCTAAGGAAATGAGAGAGTGAGCTGGAAAGCGGTACCTCCATAAATTGACATCGTAATGAAAAATAACTCAGACTACGGTGTATTACCTCCTACCTGACAATATTCAAACAAACCTCCTGAATAATAGATGTATAAGCAACGGCACACCTTCGTCATCCAAACTAGCATAAAGAACGTGGATGAATTAGATAATGAACGGTGGAGTGAGACAGGAAGCAAATCAGGCAGACAGGCCAAGAGGCTGGGTAAGCGTGTTACGCAGCAATTTATTTTGTCTGCGGTATTTACCGTCAGTCGTGCTGATCAAATAATAGGTGAGAAGCGTTTTGAAGGGATCCTTATTGGCCGTGTGTAATGGAGTAAGTGCTTTGCACAAGGAGGACATCTCTGATAACACTGGTCAAACAAGAGCCGTGAAAGCGGTCGTCTGCTTTGCTGGTTTTAAGCGGGACACGGTCACGTGCACGTCTGTATGGCCAACTTATTGAATTTCGAGCTCGATTAAACTACTTTTCAGCACCGTTACCAATACGAGAAGTCGACATCAGGTCAAACACTGACATTTACACATAAGGACTGAATTCAACGACTTACAATACGGCTCAAGGCACCAATAAGAACATTGAGGAACGTGTCATTCACTTACTATCAATCTAACTGACCAATCTCCTTGCTCTTAACGTCTAGTTTTCTTCACAAGCAAAGAAATTAAATGAGTAAAATATTAATTTAAAAAATGGAGAGCTAAAATCTGTCATGAGAGTGGCGAGCTCACGATTGGTCAGAGAGGGTAGGGTGGGAGCTTTACGTGTGTATTAAATGAAAGTAAATGTCACCAAGTACATTTTCTAGTCAATAATTGAACGTACTTATAGGCACAAAAAAATAAAGAGGTAGTAACCGAGAGTCGGATAAGAGAATAACACGAAAACAATGACAAAGCGCCTATACCATGTGCCTCTTTTACAAATACGATAAACGAACAGTTCAGTCAATATTTAGCAAGAACATGATATCATTTAACCTACTTTTAAGACACCCATGATTGCTTTTCTTGAATAGAAGGAGAGTGAGTAGCAAATACTGGGTCACTGGTTTATTAGAAATGTCGAAAAAAAGGGGGAAGAGAAGATGACATCATAATTATGTTGCATGTATATATTCAGACATTCAAATCGTATTCAGAGCTGATCCTGTATACATATAATAAGCCCCCTTTTTTGTTCTTCTTCATATCTCCTACGTGGTTCCTTATGATGGTATCTCTACCCCACACAACGCTAAACCCAAGCGTCACACATCGACCATTGTGACATAAACAACGATCGCTTGTCATGTATATACACCTAAGGCCTCATTCACACTCAAAAGGGTTAATCCACCGCCCCGGCAAAATAAACCTTTAGAATTGGAATCCTCATGTTAAAGAAAAGATTCTTTGAAATCTTTACATGTTTTTTCCTTCTATTTCTCCATCTAGCTTTTTATTTATTTAATTATAATTTGTATCTATCTTTGTTGAAACTTTCATTTTAACCTCTTTGTTGGTTTTTTTGCTCAATTCTATTTTATTGTATTTTATCAATATTGTATTGTAATTTAATGGAAGTTATCAATCGTTTCGCTTACAAATATGACTGCTAATATGAATGTGTGTTTATTTAGTGAAGTAAGCTTTAGAACCCTTTCCCAATTGAATTGACCTTCCATTATAAACGTGCAAACTAAACTTTGCCGCGGTTAATTTGAAGCGTTTGCTGGCACACTGCCCGAAGACGGCTTCCCTGATGTGCTCTAATCTCGATATGAATATCGTTCTCAAAGTAACTAATGCATTTTGAACATTCTACACCTAATTGCATCTCAAAATCCACAAATAGAGAAGACACGTAACTCAGCCTTAGGATAGTACGATGAAAAACACATTCCATTTTATTTTACGTACACACAATGGAATATTTGACACAATTCATGAAGCTCGCATCATTACGGATGTGAGGGTCAATGCATGGTGTATGGAGAAAATTATGTCCATCGCTAATGCAACAAGGCAGGAGGTACTTGCATTGTTTGTTACTGTTCATTCTCTTTATTCATATATTTTTGTTACGCTTCAAAATGTAATTATACTTTGATGCATATACGCACTACCGTAGATGGGTGGAATGAAAGCAAAGGAGGCTAAAGAAAGAGTGGAGGGGATGTATACGTAAAACCGACAGCTCACGAAAAGGAAAATGTCGCTCTTGCAGACGTAAAAAGGTTATCCAAAGATTCACGATACCGATATGTTGGTTTCCCGGGCCAACTGACTATTTTCCTTAGCTGTTGATGTACTGGAAGGTCCCTTTTACATGGTCTTGTTTTCATGTTCATTACCCCTCCCCTTTTTGTCCTCTTTGGTTACCGATTAGTGGGACGGGGTGGGGGCGTGGGCCCCTCCTTTTCGTAGACGATGAACAGCGGCGGAGCTATGTGGGAGGGAATTCTTGACAGAAAAGCGTATGTAATAAACATGACAAAGACCACAGCGTCAAAACCGATACCCAAACATTGGCACGTTACTGACCTAGTTAATAATGATCGTTGTATTGGCCTTGATAACATCGACTAGAGAAGGCGCAAACCCAACTTGGATAAAATAAATGGTGAGTGGGAGAGTGGAGGGGCGGAGGGAGGGGAGGGTGATATAACACCTAGCAGACATGGAGATAAGTGTTGTGTCGTCCTTGAATATTGATTGTTCAATTTTGACGCTACGGAACGATAAGAATCCAATAACAAAGATCCATAGATGATAAAGAGTTGAATCAACTGTACGGAGCTGTCCGCCGCGGGCTGTACGACATAAGAATGATGACAGCATAGATGAAATTGAAATTAACATTGGAATAATATGAAATGTTTTAGTTGAAAAAAGTAAAAATTTAATGAGAAGCATACAAAAAGAGACAGAAATTGACAACAAATACGAGTAAGCCGTTCTTCATGTCCATGAATTAAAAAAACAGTAGAGTGAAAAGGAAAAAGGTTATATGTAACAAGGACGAGTATAAGAAGAAGATTAGAAACTTTTGGAGCTTATAGGAACTTAATAAAGCTAAGGAAACAATAAAGAAAGAATGAAATAAAAAAGCAAATAATCACGACAAAAATCAATAATGAATTACATAGAAATGGTGGATAACGAACAAATGGTGCATATCTGATCAATAATTCCACCCCCAAAAAATCATCATGTGAAAGGATAATACACACATAACGATATTCCCCTGAATTTGCCTAGGGCTTAAAACGAGACGATGCGTACTCATTGCCGTCGCCGTCTTCAAGTAAGGGCTGCCTATTGGAGCTTGAAAAATCGAACTTGACAAGACAAACCAAGGCTTAGGAATTAGATGATATATCTCATGAGCACCACATACATAATACTTAACTTATAACACTTAACCTTAAAAGAAACTAGGGCCTTGTCTGCATTTCTGAATTTCGAAATTGCACTTGAACAGAAAGTGAAAGTTATCCGGCTGTAAAAACAATCTCCTTTGTCATGATGAAGTAGAAGGAGAATGTAGTCCAGTAGTATTTTTTGCTTGTGTTACTTTATCTGCTATTAGCTTTGCACCTAAATGTTGCTGACCGGATTATCCTGTCAACTACAATGATACATATTATAATTGGTCCATATCTAACCAAGACATTCCCGTTTCAAGGTGTATTAATCTCTCTGCCTCTTTCTATCTTTCTCTTTCCTTCTATCTCTATATTTCTCTGTGTGCTCTGTCATTGTCTGTTTCTCGATCCATTTCGCTATTTTTATGTCTATCATTGTCGCTTTTTGTGCATATCTCCAGCATATTGTCTCTCTGCCGTTTAATCTGTATAGGCCTACGTATCTATATCTATGTTACTATCTTTAGTTTTACATAATTTCCCCAAATAATTTCTTTCTCTGGCTTACAATTCGCCATTTTATCGAGGAAGAATCCAGTTATTTGTTTTAAAAAAATCAGGGATACAAATGAATGATTGATTTGTGTTAGTTTATGTCATAATTATAGCACAACCCCGGTATGTCCAGTTAAAATGTTCTTTGCAATCTGCGTGGTGATCAATGATACAATACTAAAATAAATCGGAGTAGGAAGAGTTTCCATGTTACAATCAAGCGCAATTTTGTCCAAACCATACACAATGTACATGCATTGACCTCAATATTCAGAGAATCACAGTCACTGACAACTATTTATCCAGTTTAATCGGTTTCACCTGTCCCTTACATTCTAGTTATTTGTCAGATATGGCTACTTGTAAAGTTGCCCTGCCTTTTAGCTTGACATTACCCACCTATTTCATTGATCACTGAATTCTAATGCCGATGGCTGATGTTACGTGTATAAGGTCGACGAGTGGCCGTCTGTTAGTGGTTCGTTAACATTCTGTTAAAGTACAGCCAACTGTTACTCCATCAAATACAAAGTATACATGAGAGGATACCATCACAACATTACACCTTTCAACAAAAAAACAAAAAAACAAAAACATAATTTTCTTTTCTTTTTCAAAGCGTACCTCTTGTTCTAATGAGGTTATGATGTTTTAAACAATACATGCGGTGATTAGTTTGATTTCATATCTACTCACATTTAGCGATAAGTTTAAATAAAGATAATGATATATTAGAACTTTTTATGTGTTTCATGAAATACCTAGTTGACCATAAGCTACATGTACACTAATTTTCTAAAGTACAAACAACACCAAGTACTTGCCGATCTACCATTCTTATATTGCCACAATAATATTGACTCTAAATTTGTACAGCTTTCTATCCTCGAATTGTGTCTTTAAGGCGTTTAAACATGAAAGACGCGAATCGTCTGAGACGCGTGGGTGTGCGTATTGGCCGTTGATGATGGGGAGGAAGTGTGGTGATAATCCGAAATATAATAACAGCTTTCAGGTGATTCCATTCTTGACTTTGTCGCTTTTGCATGAAACCTCCAGGATAAATTGTACAAGGGACAATAAGTTAGCCTACCCCCCCCCCTCCGTCGCTCTCGCCCCTTTGTAATTACATTGCTCTATTCATTCGTCTATCTGGCCTTTATCTTTCTCTCTACTGATTCTATAACTTTCATACACTACCCATACCTCTCCGTTTTTACATTCTACATTAATCGTTACCAGTTTTTATACCAATTTCTCTTAATCAATATTTTTTACACAGTTTCCATGGTTTCATAAGTATTTAAAGGAAAAGGTCATTTGAGTGTACTTAAGAGATGGTAAAACATCGCATATGCCATTACACTCGATACTATGTTGTCTTCATGCATTTATTCAATTATTCAATATGTCAACTTGATTTTCCCTAGAAAATTTCTAGGAGACAACGTGTCTCACGACTGTATCCCACCCTCCCCCGATAACCGCTGTGGGTGTGTCTACTTCTTAGCCTATTCAGCGAAGGCGACATCCAGATACACGTTTAAGCAGACTTTTGTTCGCCCCTTGAATCTTTGGACACTCAATGAGCGTAGGGAAAAATAATCTCGACAGGACTAGACTTCTGTTTTAGATTTGTCATTTATATGCCATTATCGTTAGGAGCCAGAAGGAGTTTGAATCGTATCATTATCTTTTTATAGAGTTATAATAATAATAATGATATAACAGTATGACTTGTTTACCCAGGGTAGCCTCATCAGTATTACTACTGTTCTCCCTGAGGGCCCTGCAATCATATTATTACCCCTGCTGGCTCTAACCAGAAAATTTTATTCATCTTGTTAAAGAGGAATTCTCAGAAGTTTACGTTGATATAACCTACTTCAACAGCAGTCATTGAGGCAAAAACACATCGTTTGAATTGTGCTCTTGTCACTCAGCCCTTCAAGTCTCAATTGTCTTGACGTCCTTGCTCCAATATCATGCGTCTCATAATGAACATCAAACGCTTTGGCCCCAATTCACAAAGGAGGTTTGTCGACAAACCTTGGTTTTCGTACGTCATATGACGCGTTTTACACGTATTTTTACAAACCTGGTTTGTAAAGAACAAAAGGAGGTTTGGCGAAACAAAAGGAGGTTTGAGCTCAAACCTTGGTCTGAGCTCAAACCTTGCTTTGTGAATTCGGGCCTTTGTGGATGTAAATAATAGTTTCAAGTAGGTGCTATGATTGCCTTTGGTGAATGGTATTTAGATACATGTATGTTATTCGTAGATGCGTCTTTGGTAATCAAGGTACTGAATCTTCAACAGCATGTTTATTCAAAGCGCATAAACAGTGTAGAGAATGTTTATAAAAGATTTAACTAATCTTCCCTTTATAAACTCAATACGTGAATTGAGATCTACTATACCTGTTCATATTGAATGAATTAACTTATATATTTTGAAAAATGGAGCATGATCGTAATTTATATTTCACTCGCATGCATTTCGGTTCGATTTCAGCTACTGCTTTAATGCAAGTAAATCTCATGTATGATATGATATATGATCCAATAAATCATGATTGAAGTGGACGGGATAGGAAGATCCATGCATATTATCTCTACATGTCCGCTGAGTACCACATATGACGTAGCAATTTCAAGGAAGATAATTTGGTTGTGCCATGTGGTGTTCCTATTGGGTCATTGTAATCCTGTTTGGATAAGCCACAGTGCTGGTCCATGGTTTGACCATCAGGCGGTGGTGTCGTGTCAGTGTATGTCATCGATGACTTGTCAGTTGTATGTTAGAAATGGAAAAAAAGATGATTTGTTTTCTTTTGTGATCACCGGAGGCTAGTATGAAAACATACTGCAACAGTGAGCAGTAGGAGGTTTCCAGTTGAAAAAACAAATATGACCCGGCACAATTTAAAACTATTCGAATTCCTGCTACACTCATTAAGCAGCCATATTGTTTTGTTGTAAGTTGACGGATACTACGATATTATCATTGCAAAAACTATTAAATCAACAAAGGATGATGATCATTATCGCATTAAAGACAAAGTAAAAGTTGTGTATATCATTGTAAAGTGCGGATAATTCACTTCAATCAAATAGCATTTGCAATAAATATTTTATCTGGACTGAAGGACTGATTCAGGTTGAATTTGACAGATCTTATTACGATAGCAATCTCCTTGATTCAATCAAAACTCGGATGTTCATAGAAACGAAAAGATAATAAATTCAATTAACCGCAATCCTTCATACAGATTGGATAATGGCGATGATAGATTGATGCACCTAGATATATCTGGGCCTCGTTTCACAAAACCTGATGTACGAGTTTGCCGACGTGCCATTGCTGTGCGTTTATTAAGAGTAATTTATGCCTGGATTATATTTAGCCTGCGATTAGTCTACAGAGCCCATATCCTGCCCGTATCCCCTTTTCCGTGCGGCCGTGAGATTTTCGTACGGATTCACGGGCTCCGCGGGGCTCTGCGGCCTTTATTATTTTGTTTCGCAGAAAGTTATACAAATTTGAAAAATCGTAAGCCCGTAGTCCGTAGACATGTCGTAGGTGTCATTGCGCATTCCCCGCATGGGCATCGCGCGGAGGACTCGCGCTGACCGTGCAACGAACGCACGATTTTTCGGTGAACATGGAGGCAAACAAAAAACGCTTAAAACGTCACGGCGGCTGCCCGGTCACCGCGCCTTCTCCGCGCAACCTTTGCACGGAAGCTGCACGGGCTCTGTACGATTTCCTTGCGGAGGCTGCGGAGACTGCACGGCTACTGCACTAAAATTGCATGATTTCCGTACAACCTCCGAGCAGCCTCTGTGCGGATTTGCCCCAGCCTGACCCCGATGGCCAATACAAGAAATGGCACGATGATCGTAGATATTGTACATGTATACACAAACATCATAGCTCGTAGCCACCTACGATGCCCCCAAAATAGCAGACTTAGTTATCGTACGACGCCCGGGGCAAATGTAATCCAGGCATTACGCAAGCGTCAGTGGGATGTCGGCGAACTTATACGTACGATGATTTCGTGAAACGACGCCCTGAATAAGATCAGTACAGCTGCTCGTGTAAGAAGGTTTTAGCATATAGATAAGGTATTACATCTTAACTTACCCGAGGAATGTAACAATCAAATTGTGCATAATACCAATATCCTTCATACGTATTAGAAGTAGACCAGGGGGGTGTTTCATAAAGCTGTTCGTAAAGTTATGCATGACTTTACGAATGACTTGTATATGAAGTGCCAGATAGGATGCTCAATCGTTTTTAACTGCATCAACTAAAGTTGAAATGTGCAGATGTAGATTAACATTCTTAATATTATAACAAACATTTTCAATGCAAAGTATATTTTTTTTGCCATAATTTTAATTGAGGTAATTGGAAATATAGTCACAGTTTGTTAAAACATCAGGAAAAGCTTTGGGCATCCTATCTGGCACTTCATATACAAGTCGTTCGTAAAGTCATGCGTAACTTTACGAGCAGCTTTATGAAACACCCCCAGGTCGACGACTCTTTGCTACGTCTATGTACAAAAATACTTTCGTCAGCTTGATACTCTCTCCTTTCTACTGTCATCTAGACTAGTTCAATTCAGAGTAAAAATAGGTGAAATACAACGAAATAGTCATGAAATCAGACCCTTCCCCCATCCCCTGAAAAAAGAAACAAACAAATAAGAATATTTGAATTCTGGAGGGATTGAAATGTCAGACACATGCCGTGTGGTTCATTTCAATGACTAGGGAAGTGGGCTGTCAGAAATAGATGTGTGTGGGAGTTTCATTCTGATGAAAACCTTGTATCAAAGTTGGACGATCGAGATTGACTCTGTATTATCTCAAGCGCAACACGTGATTATACCCTTCGCAAAAGAGCAGTGCCGGCAGTGCCTTAAAAGGATGTCACACGTGGCAATCCACGTTCTCGTCGTGTAAATCTAAAAGTCCCTATTGGTAACATAGGGCTACATCTGCGACTGACGCGATATTTGATGCGTCATCTAAGAATGACAGTGTACAAGTAGATGCAAGAAGTTGCATTATCAATAGTGAATTACTGATGCATCGATTAATTTATGAGATAACGCATGATAACGCATTTGAAATGACGCCCCAAGTGCAACGGACATTACAATGGGCTATGGGCTATTGGACATAGTTTTTTTTTAGAATATTCTTTCAATTTCTGTTTCTCTGTGTCCTTAATCTCTATCTGACACGATATCACTGTTACCCACAAATGTTTGATATGAAGCTATCCGTAAAAGCTATCCCTAATTTGCCCAAACAAAATGTCACATTAATTTCGATGAGCGAAAGATCTCAGACTTGATAAAATCATTGATTGCTTTGCATTGTACTCTCTGGAAAGGTTACAAGATTTGATGGATATATGTGTATCGGTATTTTGACTACCAAGAGCCATGAACTGAAGATAGGCACCCATGGAAGATTCCATAAACACATTTGAGATTACGCACAAATATTGATTCATGGTATATTAAGGTGTTCCCTTAAACCGCTTTAATATTTGGTTGTTTATTTTGCACTTTGGTATTTATACCAAAGATGTCTACTATCCTGTCCCTATTTTACTGTTAGAAAAAGTTGCAAGGTAATACGAATGGGTTTAAACTGACTACGGACAGTTTAGTATGCTTGGAAATGGGAAATTTACCTGATCTGAACTTGATATGAACTGACCGTTGACGGGATACATACGAGATGGACGTATTGAGGACTGTTTATGAACGATCTAGAATTGTATTAAAGACAATTACACATTCTACCACGACCACAACTCGTTTTACGAATTTCTAGGAGGATTCCAGAACGTAGTGAGAATTAGTTTGGTGCGATGGGGGCTTGTAGTGTTCTTCTAACTCCTTCTTCCTTTTTACCGGTGCTCTCTATATTTGTTAATCAACCCCTCCCCCTCTCTCCCTCTCTTTCTAGTTCTCTCTCTCTCTCTCTCTTTATTTTCCTCTCTATCGGTATCTAATCCATAGAACCCGTTTGTTATACGCAAAACTTCGCTGAAATCCTGAGGCAAACTCAATCTTCTTGTTATCCCTGCGGAACTAATCCTCATTTCTCATGAAATTCCCATTCCTGAAACAGCCTGCCAACCTGCTATCTCATTAGTATGGCGATGCATGCTCTGATCTGTCACCCTCGATTCAACTTATAAATCAGATTTCCGATGAGAAACGTCTTGAGATAGAAAGGATACAGAGACGGGGTATAATCTATTGCTTTATTCAACCATCACCCAATCCATCATTTGCATTCGTATCTCTTTTTAATCCATTCTAGCAAAGATGAAAAGATGACGAGAAATGAATCTCGTGATGGGATCCTTGTATGCATATTTGACTCAGTTTATGTGACCATCTTTGCTTCGTGATCACTCATTGAGTAGGCTTAATATTTCATTTCTTGAGATCATGGCTGCCAGACTGATGTCAGTCACCGTTGTATGCGCCTCTAGTTTTTCCGGTATTTTAATCGATGTTGACCTTTTCAGAGAGGCATTTCAGGATTCTTTAGTTCAACTTCTATATAATTTGGAATGCATTGAGCCGTCTGTTGTTCCATATATTTGTAAAGCACTCGAAACTTTCTGTGGATATTTTTGAAAGCTTCAAGCTATGGACCGCGCATTACTCTTAATGGTCATGAGCTTTTGAATATTTACTGCTGTCTCCTCAATGGATTCTATGAAAACTACAATTTACATTATACCTCTTTTTTCATCTCTAAAATATCGCTTCTTGCTGAGGAAAACATATAGAAGTCACTGTATTTAGCCTTGTTGTGATCATGGCGATATGTGACGTGTATTTTGAAGTTTATTACCAGGTTAAGATACTGAGATCTAGTTGTATGATCCCCGGAGAAATCATGTCGCTTATCCTGGATAAATTCGTGACAGACTAAGAGGAAGATTGTCCCGCTTCAATGGATATATTAGGCGAAATGGGTTTGTAGATAATTAAATCAATCCCCACGATAAGAATCATCACCGGTAGAAACAAGGCAGTGTGATAAAGAGGTTAGTAGAATAGGTTGCAATCTATGTGATGTAGACTATGTAAATTGTTGTTATTTCCCGATGTGGATCAGTATGGTAATTAGCTGTGAGAGCCAGTATCTTGTCTAAAGGATATCGACATATATTCCAACTACTGATTTCTGCATTCAGAAAGAAGGAAGAAAAGAAAACATTTTGTGGATTTTAAACCTGGTCTAGACATCGCGATTTACTAATAACTTTGCAAACGTTACGGTGGAAGTTGTATTTCAACTTCGCCATTCGTCTTGCCTTCACCCGACATTTGAACAGTAGTTAAAGAGCCCTCTTCGCTAACTTTCATTTTGTTCATTTATGTCGGCAAAGGATCAACACCGTCGATGAGATTTTAGATCAGGTATCAACTTTAGGCCGCGAGAAGAACGTAACCTACAAATTTGCTTTGGAAGCCTATTTAAATGCACATAACATATTTGTTTAAAAAAATTGGACTCAATAACAACAAAAAACATGCTAAAGGGTTTGCTTAGGGGGAAAATCTCCAGGAAGAGGTTACAGTCATAAATATTTTAAGCAAAAGTATTGATACATCTGCTTTTATTCCAAGAGCCAGAGCACCCTTTTCACTCTCTGCTTCCTAGGCCTATCAGGGTGTTCCCAAGACAATTCAGAGGAGATTACCGGACCAAATATAGCGACAATCGTTCGTGTCATCTCTTAGTTTCGTAACAAGGGCAGTGGGCACCCACGTAGTTTATGAAAGGGGATTTCCCTTAGCTGCTGCTTGCTTAGAAATGTCTAAGTTTGAAATAACGAAAGCATGTTATTTTCGTTGTATCACAAAAATAGATTTGATGGCTATGATAGGCAGTGCATTTACACCAGTTGTCGGGTGCTGGAGGGGGGGGGGGGTTCCCTCTGTTCAATAAAAGAACGTATTAACACTGGTGGTTAATCATTCTGCACATTCTGCACGTTTCAGTGAGTTGGTGATTATGATGTGCTCTCATAAGGAATTTGTATATATCGCCTAATTTGATACCAGATCCTTGTTCAAAATGAATTGCGATTGGAGATTCATAATAGATAATAAATCTCCTTTGTATATGTTTACAGTACACCCGCAGTCTCTGTGTACGCGTTCTCTATACGATGCTTTAAAAAATATAAAATCCTATATCTGTACATAAACAAATTTTATTATTATTTTTTTTTTCATTTCGAACGCTTAAATCTGCCAAAGCAAAACATCTGCGTCAGTAAATTTGTATTGTAAAAGATTCACAATAGGTAAGATGCAGATCGTAGGGAAGAGATGAAGAGGAGGGGAAGAAGACAAAGAAGAAGAAGAAGAAGACAAAGAAGACTTTTTTTGACTTTTGAAAGTAAAACTTTATTTACAATACATATAATAATTAAAACAGATAAAAAAAAAATAACAGTGATGCACTTAATATAATAAGTGTTTGTGAATCATATACCAATAATCAACAACAAGTAGTACGTAATACATGAGAAAGTAACCATTAAACAATTCATAAAAAAACAATAATTTCGACGGTAGAAATTGAGAAAAAACATAAATTGTACTAAACACTGATTACAAATGATTACACATCCATAGAGTGTTTCAAAACGATTAAATTATGGGAATTCATAACTTCCAACTATGAGCTTCTTCTCAAGACAAACTTATCACAAACAACAATTAAATCAACCATGTGAGATCAATATCATCTGAAAGAAAGAGTACATTATTGTACGACCATATCTTATGAAATAACACCAAATTGTTTTGTAATTTGTGAAATTCATAATCAAGAATGACTCTGTTCTTGATTCTAAGTTTCCAAAAAGGAAGTGGATCAAGAAAACGAGAGGTACGATAAAGCCAATATAATGTGCTTTTAAGAATGACAATAAAAAAGTTGGATAGGCGTACGGCCTCCCTGTTACGACCTCTTGCATGTGGAACCAGAGTCCAGTAGAGGTCAAAGTCAATGTTTACTTCGGGTAGAAGACTTGACAGAAGATGATGAAGAAGATCCAAGGCCGGTTGTATAGAAGTACACTCGATAAAGAGGTGTAGAATAGTTCCCTTCTTGCCACACCATCCACATGAAGAGGAGATATCGGGATTAAGATGATGAAGAACGGCAAGCGACGGAAGAACATTGTGTAATAGTTTGTACTGAGTGTCCCCATCTTTCTTAGATGATGGATAGCAGTAGATTTCAGTCCAGTTGATTAGTTTAGAAGGGGAAAGTAACCCAGCCTCGTGCCAATGAGTAACTTGAGCTCTAGGAAGAAAGTTAATAGCACGGTTGAAGATTCGATATATCGATTTAGTCGGCGTGGCAAGAATGTTCTTGTTGTCTTTAGTTATGATCGAGAACGGAGAGGTAACAGGTTCAGTCAGATTATGAAGATAAGCTGAAGCTGCTGACAGTCTTAGTCCGCTGTTCGAAAAGAATCTAGGAAACAAACCGGAAATCTCTTTGTGAAGTCGAGAGAGGTCAAGTTCCAAAAGGCGTAAAGACGGACGCTGCAAAGTGGAGGCAATGACGACCTCGTCTGCTCGGAGCCAGGTACCGTTGTTTGGGTTTACAAGATGCTTGACGAGTTTGATTCCACATGCAAATAGTCTAACAGGGAAGATCTTGTCGCCATCCAGTGTAAATTGAAGAAATTTATAATAATTCAAGGGAATGTTTAACACATGGTTGACAGTAAAGGACGATGTCTCGACGCTTGCTCCAGAGGTAATCCAAGCACGCAAAATTTCCGAATAGAAACAAGGAAGGCTGGTATAAAACTTTGGGTCTAATTCAGTCAGAAACAAAGGAAAATCAAGATTTAGTTTCTTATATCTGCGAAAATTATGAGAACAAAGGGCATACGCAGGATGAGAACAGAGATTGAGATAACGCTGTAAAAAGGCAAAACGAAATGTAAGGGTTCGTGCTTGGAGACATGCCAAACCAAGTCCACCTTTGTTGGGTTGTTGAAACAGAATTTGCTTTCTTAAAAGATGTCGTTTACCAGACCAGACATAATTAATAAGCATTTCTTGGAGTTCAATTAGTGTTTGCTGAGGGGGAGACAAAACTGCAAGACAATGGAAAAGTTTAGATGCAGCTAATTGATTAGCAATAATGATTCTGCCTTTAAAGGACAAACTATAAGAAAGGGAGCTCCATCGAGATAGAGTCTTACTCAGTTTTTCTTTACACTTTGACCAATTTTTGTTTACATAATTATTATTATTTCCTAGATGAACTCCAAGAAAGAGGAGACCTTCGCAATTCCACAGGAAATCAAGGGGCCTGTCTCTACGTTTCGACCATGAACCGGCCCACAGTCCTTGAGATTTAACAAAATTAAGACAGGCAGCCGAGGCCTTGCTAAAAGTGTTATATGTATCTAGAATAATATCAAAGCCTTTGTCTTCAGTGACAAAAATTGATATATCATCCGCATACGCAGATACCGAGACATTCATATCTGTGTTGGGTAAGGAAAAAGAACACGATGAAAGATTAACTTTTAACTTGTGAAGAAAAGGTTCTATGGCTATAGAATACAGAAAGCCAGATAAAGGGCAACCTTGGCGTATGCCTTTTTGAAAAGGAAAAGGCGCAGTGAGGGATCCACACACTTTGACTAAGCCCTCTGCGTCATTATACAAAAGTTGAATACAAGAAATAAAATATTCTCCAAAGCCCATAGCTCTCATGGTATTGAAGAGATAATTATGATCTACATTATCGAAGGCTTTCCTTTGATCCAAATTAACTACTGCAAGAGGGGTATCATTGCAATTAGAGAAGTGTACAATGTCTCGGATCAAATTTAAGTTGTCATAAATCGTTCGACCTGGAACACAATACGTTTGGTCTTCAGATACAATGTTAGTAATATAATGTTTCAATCTATTGGCAAGTATCTTTGCAAAAATTTTGTAATCATTATTTAGAAGAGAGACTGGTCGCCAGTTTGCAATGTCTGCCAGGTCTCCTTTTTTAGGAATCAACGTAATCACTGCTCTACGAAAAGTATGTGGGAGGGTTCCAGTACTTATGGCATATTGTAATACAGAGAAGAGATCATTTTTTATCAAGGGCCAGAAAGTCTGATAGAATTCAGAAGAAAGTCCATCTAGACCAGGCGTTTTATTTTTGCCGAGCTGTGTGACAGCAATATCAAGTTCATTGAATGACAAAGGAGCGTCAAGATGTTTTGAATCCTCAGGGTTGAGTTTCGATAGATCAGATAAAATAGTATCAACCGAATTTTCATCAATAGGTACACGACAGTACAAATTCTTATAAAAATTCCGAACGTGAATTTTAATATCGTTCTGATCCTCTGTAATGTTACCCGAAGGGAGACGGGTACGAGAGAGTGTTTTAAAAGTAGAGTTTGATTTTTCAAGACCATAAAAATAGGATGAGCTAGTGTCTATCTCATTAGCATATTGAAAACGTGACCTTACAAGAGCACCCTTGGCTTGATTCTTAAGGAGAATATTTAGTTCAGTTCTTTGTTCAGCAAGAGCCTGCTGGATATCAGGCGTGAATTCAGGCGAAGAATGCAGTTCGTCGATGGTTTTATTGATATTCAATATCGTTTCCTTCTTCTCATTGGCTAACTTAGATCCGTACATTTGAGTGAGCACCTTAATGTGGGATTTACCAAAGTCCCACCATGACAGAATGTTAGGAAAGTCGGCTTTTTTATTTTGCCAGTCAGTCCAGAAATGACTAATAATACTTCTATAGTCATTGTCATCAAGAAGGGAATTATTAAGATGCCAAAAAGCACATCCTCTTGGCTTCTGTGGGGGAATTTTAATTTTCAGGGAAATCGCACAGTGATCAGAGAGAGTACAAGGTAAAATACGACAAGAGTGTAATGAAGGTATTAGGGGAAAAGACACATAAAAACGATCAAGTCTGGCTTTAGAAACACCATTAACGCTGTGAGGGTTGTTCCTATGCCAAGAGTATTTCTTTTCATGAGGGTGAAGTCTGCGCCACGTATCACATAGTTTATTACTATCAATCACTTCCTTGAGGGCAGAAGATAACTTAGGTCTATGCTCATTAGGCATGCACAATCTGTCTAATGACGGAGATAGGGTACAGTTATAATCACCGCCAATAATAATAACACCATCACTGCACTGATTAACATGATACGCAAGAAGATGAACAGCCTTAATAGCAAGGCCGTCATCTTGTGGCATTAACACATTATATAAATGATACATACCACCATCGAACTCAATTTTAACATTTCACAAGGGTAGCTACTCCGGATCCTCGATTATGCCCGGGGGCACAAAAAGGTTTATAGGATGACCACAAATTCCAACATTGAGAATTCTGGGAGAGGTCATTAATTTCTTGTAGAAACACAATGTCAGAATCAAACGCAATATTATCAACATAAGTAAACACTGAAGCATTCTTCATGGCATTGGAGCAACCTCCAGTATTAAGGGTGAGCAACGACAGCGTCATAAAAAGGGAGAGAAAGGCATGCAGGTCTACGCTCATATTACATAAGAAGATGGCCATATTAGATATCTAAATTTTTGATCAATTTGTAAATCCTCTGCTGTGTACTTTTAGTAAACAGAGGACTGTTCCTCAGGGGTCTAAGTTGTCTTACAAGTCCTGATATGTTGGAAGTGAATTTTCTCGCTACCTCTAGAGGTTTTTTCCGTGCTTTGACAATCTTTAGAAATTTGCAAATTTCCTTTGAAGAGAGGGGTCCTTGACTGGACGGAAAAGAGGAGGCCCAGTCAAAGGATTCATCGTCAGTCTGTGTATCATCCCATCCCGCCACGTCATCAGTGTCGACAGTGTCTACCGTGGAAGCGGGAGAGGATGGGATTGGTGACGCAGGGAGCGATACTGATACAGGGGAGGGAGGTTCTGAGGTCACGGGAGAGGAAACTTTTCTCATTAGTTTCCGCGGTGGGGTAGCAGACACAATTGGAGTAAGTTTAGGGGAGTCTACCAAAGAAGGTTCGGGAGGTTGTTTCCTTTTAACAACATCTGCGAAAAGTCTGGACGGGGCGGGCGGTGCTCCCCAGATGGGGTCGCAAAGGGTTTGGGTCAAAGAAATTGTGGGGGATACGAGAGGAGAAACTTTGTCCTGGCTACTGCCTGTGGGGTAGCTGCTAGGTGGACTATTATTAATGCTACGGGAAACTATCGCAACCGGAGTTGTAGGCCTACGCGCAAGGGCCCCTTCAGCGGTTTCGTCAACCATTGAACGCGAAGAGGCGGGCCTAGGGCTGGAGCCGCTAGGCTTTTCTGTGTGTACTGGGGACGCCCTCAGATTAAGGGTTTCAGGTTCAGACCGTAAGGGTTTAGACACTTTGGGGGGATGTCGTGGGTCAGATTTTCCTTTTGCCTGTGTTGACGTAAGGGTAGAGTTTGCGGACTCATTTGGCCGAGCGGTTTTTTTGCAATTCTTGCCGATATGTCCAGCCTCTCCGCACTCAAAACAGCGAGCCGCCTCAGTGGAAAGAAAAACGCGATAATTGGTGCCTGCGTGAATAAAGTTAACGAAATCGGGTAGGGTAACATTCGGAGTAAGCAGCACCTGGACTTGTCGACGGAAGGACATGATGTGAGCTAGTTGTTTATCCTTGAAACCAATAGGGATGGGACGAATCTGTGAGACTACTTTACAAAAAGCAGAAACTTGTTTTACAAGAACAGAGTTCGGAATTTCTGAGTAAACATTAGATAGTGTGAGACGTGTTGTGGGCAAAACCAAAGGTAAGACTTGTATGAATGCGCCTCTAAAGGTCAAACCATTGTTAACGGCACTCAAGACTGCTTCTTTGGAATTCAGATACATAGCAATACGTTGGTTACTGATACGAGAGGCAGACACTATACAATGAGCTGGAATGGTGTCTACAAACGCTCTTATGTAATCATGAATAGGAACATGTGCTGCAGAACCAAAAACGATACCATTGTTTCTGCTTACGGCCTTGAACGGCTCGGCAGCAGAAACAGGAACGGTATTTTGAGCCGAGCTGGTCCCCGGCTTATCCCGGGAGGCCTGTTCGGCTTCACTGGCCATAGTGGCCAAAAAATTCTTACACAAGGTTACCACAAAAAAAGCATAAAAACTACAATTATTAACACAAAAGAAAGGTGGACTTGGTTTGGTATGGTTGTACTGTGTACTAGTAGTACACTAGTATTAAAACTGTAATTATAAACAGTATAATTCCGACAAAACTTACAAAAACTCTGGAGCTCGCTCGAGACACGTCCTTTTACAACAAAGAAGAAGAAGAAGAAGAAGAAGAAGAAGAAGAAGAAGAAGAAGAAGAAGACAAAGAAGAAGAAGAAGAAGAAGAAGACAAAGAAGAAGAAGAAGACAAAGAAGAAGAAGAAGAAGACAAAGAAGAAGAAGACAAAGAAGAAGAAGAAGACAAAGAAGAAGACGAAGAAGATGAAGAAGAAGAAGAAGAAGAAGAAGAAGAAGAAGACGAAGAAGAAAAAGAAGAAGAAGAAGAAGAAGAAGAAGAAGAAGAAGAAGAAGAAGAAGATGAAGAAGAAGAAGAAGAAGAAGAAGAAGAAGAAGAAGAAGAAGAAAAAGAAGAAGAAGAAGACGACGAAGAAGAAGAAGACAAAGAAGAAGACGAAGAAGATGAAGAAGAAGAAGAAGAAGAAGAAGAAGAAGAAGAAGAAGACGAAGAAGAAGAAGAAGAAGACGACTTTTTGACTTTTGAAAGTAAAACTTTATTTACAATACATATAATAATTAAAACAGATAAAAAAATAACAGTGATGCACTTAATATAATAAGTGTTTGTGAATCATATACCAATAATCAACAACAAGTAGTACGTAATACATGAGAAAGTAACCATTAAACAATTCATAAAAAAACAATAATTTCGACGGTAGAAATTGAGAAAAAACATAAAAGAAGACGAAGAAGATGAAGAAGAAGAAGAAGAAGAAGAAGAAGAAGAAGAAGAAGTGAACGATGAGAGGGTGAGTGAAGGAGAAAGAAAATGTGAAATCGAGGAATTATCCTCCCATGAAAAAAGTTCAGATGATATCTTTTCTTTTCGATCATGAGAAGATATAAGAATTGGCACGTATCTAGAAACATGATCTCTTGCACTTTTTCATAATTATAGGGGGTGACTGCTTCTGCCTTTGCCTTTTACCCTTTGTATCGATAGCCATGCTACATAACACCACTCATCGAATATGAAGCTCAAGTCACGTATAATAAAACACACGTGCAAGCAGGGGCGTACGCAGGATTTTTTCAAGGGGGGGGGGGGGGGGGGGGGGGGGGGGGGTAAGCGGACACTTTTTTTTTTTTTTTTTGGTCTCGAAATTTGAAAATTTGACATTTTTCTTCGTGGGGGGGTGGGGGGTAAGGTCACCTTTTTTAGGTTAGCCGTGGGCATATATTTTTTTTATTTTTATTTTTTTATTTTTTTAAATAATAAAAAAAAAAAAAAATCCAAAGGGGGGGGGGGGGGGGGGGGGTTAGGTTTTTTAGGGGGGGGGGGGGGTTTTGAACCCCCAAAACCACCCCCTGCGTACGCCCCTGCGTGCAAGTATATCAAGAAAGTTTAATTCGTCCAAATACCATCCAACATCAATTTTGTTTTTGTACTCCATTTAATATTATGAATCATAAATACCACCTTCAATGAATTGTATTCGTCGATAAAGTTCTTTATTCCGCCAATGATTCAGAGCGCATGGGGCATTGGTTAAGTATATAAACGACTTGTCTAGTTAATGGTGCTTTGCTTAACGGAAATCTTCCTATATTGTAAACATATGCCGAATGTCTAATCACTCTTGAATAGTCAATAACATCACATAGTATTTTACTAGCGAATAATGCAGTGGAGTAGACACTCTTTACAGATCGTAATGAATAAAATTTAGTAATCTGGTTCTATTGTTTAGCTATTAAATAATAGCTATTGAATGAATGCCAACTTAACATATATATTGGTTGGCCACTGGATGTTTACCATGTGTTCTTATCTACTGAGGAGATTCTCTCACTGTAATGCGTGTAAGATGAATGCTGCTCGTCTACAGAATAAAAGCTAGCTGAATCTTTATATCTTATATCTGCTGAATGATTTAAATACCACATCTAAATATTGTTTAGAGGTTATTATATACCTCACTTTAGAAACCTAGCCATCTGATTGGTCGAAATTGGACTTGTGATTTTACCTGTTCCCGTAAAGAAACGTAAAATGCCAAAAACGGTCAATAGTCTTTTGAAAAACGCCCTAGGGTACTTTTCAAAATGTATATGCGTGCAATATCAATGGGAAGGATTGTAGCACACAAACTCGAGTGGTGCACGATCAGACACCCTAAGACTAGGTCTCGATAGCGTAAATAAACTTGAGCACCATGATTGGTAAGTCGCACATGTATTCTATGACCTTTTTCAGTATATAAAGCTTTAATGATTGCTTTAATATTCGAGGCATAGTTGTTTTTATAGGCTCTCGGGGAGGATACATCGTGCTATCACCCTTCGGCATATAAAGCAGTCATTATTACTATAATATTGTTCGCCTAAATAATGTGTGTTCAGTGTTGCGATATGTTCATATCTACCCTTGAAAGCCATATAGTTAGTAAGCATGCTATATTATTGTACAGTTCTAGACTAAATGTGCCTGTTTGATATATCTGACATTCGAAAGAATATTAACTATATATATATATATATATATATATATATATATATATATACATACTAATTTGGTATTGAATGAATCGATTACTTAACGATTGGATACGTGCCAAGGGAATGATACCGATGTGTTCATATCTCATAGAGATTGCTGTATAATCAAATTATCGGAATATGCATTGGAAACGACCATTTTACTGATGTATTAAAACTGTAATAAAGCATAGTCTCCGTACTAACTCTAGATGACTTTACAGCTTACCCGAGGTTTTCCCGACAGATACCAGACGGATTCTATCAATATAAATGCTATTTCACATTACGGTTTTAATGATTCAAAAGCTCTTCCTCAATATTTTGGTTTGTTTGTTTGTTGCTGTTGTTGTTTTTTTCCGGGGGGGGGGGAATGATTGAACTTACCCAGTTGCAACATGCCCTATGAACGAATGGTACCTAAGGAATGCCGATGATTTCGTTTGAGTAGGTAAAAGAACCGATAAATTCATGACACTCCTTGTAGTCACTCGCCTCACCTACCAACCCAGTATAGCTTCCTGAGTGAGCTGCCAAAGGGATTACCCAACCAAGTACCAAGGTTATTAAGATAATACCAGTTCAATAATTATAAGATTTATTCGTACTTTGCCTCACTCTTTCCCAATGCCTTCAGTTATATGTTGTGGAGCTTTCTCATTTACTCGTACTTTCATATGGACAATTTTCCCAAAACTGGCATCTGGAAATCAAGGTCATATACATGTACATTGAGGTAACGAGTGCCCCCTTCACATTCGAGACAAGTCAACCATGCAACACGATACTACCATCACACATTACGACCTCACCCGGGCATCATTTGCGGCTAATGTCCTCATCGTATCGCGGTTTGGATGGCGCCT